>NC_141820.1:1259478-1276978 GCF_982586985.1 Callionymus lyra | reverse complement strand
CCAAGTGCTGGTTGTATCCACAGAAAAATAGTTACACAACTGTATACAACTATGACTGCCACATGGGAAGGTTAAGTCTGATGTTTGCAAATGATTCATAAGCATTGAAACAAAGAGGTTGCGAACACATGCCTCAAGTCCGTCATTCAGGTTTGACGACACTTTTGACAAAGACCCTTTTCAACCACGATCAATTGTTCGCCTGTGAGGGCGAGGCAAAGCTTCTGGGCATCAACTTGTGAGTCAGAACGTTACGTGTCATGTGAAGGAAACACCGTCTCCAGAACCATGAAGGAGAAAAGATGGCAGAAAACTGTTGGGGTTTTAATAGTTGTTTCCATCATCAATGCAGTCCTTCTGTTACAGTCGATGAAACTCTTTAAGGTAAGAAAATCCTACTTATAAGAGTCACATGATGGTGATCAAAAGTTCTCTGAAAGTAAAAAAGTACACTGACGCTGAAGCCGACACTAGCGATACTAGTAACTTGATCGAACAGATCCTCTGTTCTCGCGGATTTAGACGTTTAGAGTTTCAGAACCGTGAGCAACACGAGGCACTGAAAGCTTTTCTTACCGGGAAAGAAGTTCTCGCGTCAGATTTCTACGCCCAACACAACAACACGGTCACGTGAATAATAAGGAGATTTGATTCAATCGCAGTATGGAAGGTCATCCAGGGGTCATGCAATGGCACAGTGAGTTTGATGGGAGACGATGATCTGAGATTCCGGGAGCATGTATCTATGTAGAGGAGTTCCTTCGGTTGTGGAGGATCAGTTACTAGTTAGTACGTACACTATCCTGATGATACTAACTTCTAGTATACTAAGAGAAGTATGTTTGAGACATACTATCTGTGGAGGATTAGTTACTAGTTAGTATGTACACTATCCTGATGATACTAACTTCTAGTATACTAAGAGAAGTATGTTTGAGACATACTATCTGTGGAGGATTAGTTACTAGTTAGTACGTACACTATCCTGATGATACTAACTTCTAGTATACTCAGAGAAGTATGTTTGAGACATACTATCTGTGGAGGATTAGTTACTAGTTAGTACGTACACTATCCTGATGATACTAACTTCTAGTATACTAAGAGAAGTATGTTTGAGACATACTATCTGTGGAGGATTAGTTACTAGTTAGTACGTACACTATCCTGATGATACTAACTTCTAGTATGCTAAGAGAAGTATGTTTGAGACATACTATCTGTGGAGGATCAGTTACTAGTTAGTATGTACACTATCCTGATGATACTAACTTCTAGTATACTAAGAGAAGTATGTTTGAGACATACTATCTGTGGAGGATTAGTTACTAGTTAGTATGTACACTATCCTGATGATACTAACTTCTAGTATACTAAGAGAAGTATGTTTGAGACATACTATCTGTGGAGGATTAGTTACTAGTTAGTACGTACACTATCCTGATGATACTAACTTCTAGTATACTCAGAGAAGTATGTTTGAGACATACTATCTGTGGAGGATTAGTTACTAGTTAGTACGTACACTATCCTGATGATACTAACTTCTAGTATACTAAGAGAAGTATGTTTGAGACATACTATCTGTGGAGGATTAGTTACTAGTTAGTACGTACACTATCCTGATGATACTAACTTCTAGTATGCTAAGAGAAGTATGTTTGAGACATACTATCTGTGGAGGATCAGTTACTAGTTAGTATGTACACTATCCTGATGATACTAACTTCTAGTATATTAAGAGAAGTATGTTTGAGACATACTATCTGTGGAGGATCAAATACTAGTTAGTACGTACACTATCCTGATGATACTAACTTCTAGTATACTAAGAGAAGTATGTTTGAGACATACTATCTGTGGAGGATTAGTTACTAGTTAGTACGTACACTATCCTGATGATACTAACTTCTAGTATACTAAGAGAAGTATGTTTGAGACATACTATCTGTGGAGGATTAGTTACTAGTTAGTACGTACACTATCCTGATGATACTAACTTCTAGTATACTAAGAGAAGTATGTTTGAGACATACTATCTGTGGAGGATCAGTTACTAGTTAGTACGTACACTATCCTGATGATACTAACTTCTAGTATACTAAGAGAAGTGTGTTTGAGACATACTATCTGTGGAGGATTAGTTACTAGTTAGTACGTACACTATCCTGATGATACTAACTTCTAGTATACTAAGAGAAGTATGTTTGAGACATACTATCTGTGGAGGATCAGTTACTAGTTAGTACGTACACTATCCTGATGATACTAACTTCTAGTATACTAAGAGAAGTATGTTTGAGACATACTATCTGTGGAGGATTAGTTACTAGTTAGTATGTACACTATCCTGATGATACTAACTTCTAGCATACTAAGAGAAGTATGTTTGAGACATACTGTCTGTGGAGGATTAGTTACTAGTTAGTACGTACACTATCCTGACGATACTAACTTCTAGCATACTAAGAGAAGTATGTTTGAGACATACTATCTGTGGAGGATTAGTTACTAGTTAGTACGTACACTATCCTGATGATACTAACTTCTAGTATACTAAGAGAAGTATGTTTGAGACATACTATCTGTGGAGGATCAGTTACTAGTTAGTACGTACACTATCCTGATAATACTAACTTCTAGTATACTAAGAGAAGTGTGTTTGAGACATACTATCTGTGGAGGATTAGTTACTAGTTAGTACGTACACTATCCTGATGATACTAACTTCTAGTATACTAAGAGAAGTATGTTTGAGACATACTATCTGTGGAGGATCAGTTACTAGTTAGTACGTACACTATCCTGATGATACTAACTTCTAGTATACTAAGAGAAGTATGTTTGAGACATACTATCTGTGGAGGATTAGTTACTAGTTAGTATGTACACTATCCTGATGATACTAACTTCTAGCATACTAAGAGAAGTATGTTTGAGACATACTGTCTGTGGAGGATTAGTTACTAGTTAGTACGTACACTATCCTGACGATACTAACTTCTAGCATACTAAGAGAAGTATGTTTGAGACATACTATCTGTGGAGGATTAGTTACTAGTTAGTACGTACACTATCCTGATGATACTAACTTCTAGTATACTAAGAGAAGTATGTTTGAGACATACTATCTGTGGAGGATCAGTTACTAGTTAGTACGTACACTATCCTGATGATACTAACTTCTAGTATACTAAGAGAAGTGTGTTTGAGACATACTATCTGTGGAGGATTAGTTACTAGTTAGTACGTACACTATCCTGATGATACTAACTTCTAGTATACTAAGAGAAGTATGTTTGAGACATACTATCTGTGGAGGATCAGTTACTAGTTAGTACGTACACTATCCTGATGATACTAACTTCTAGTATACTAAGAGAAGTATGTTTGAGACATACTATCTGTGGAGGATTAGTTACTAGTTAGTATGTACACTATCCTGATGATACTAACTTCTAGCATACTAAGAGAAGTATGTTTGAGACATACTATCTGTGGAGGATTAGTTACTAGTTAGTACGTACACTATCCTGATGCATACTAACTTCTAGTATACTAAGAGAAGTATGTTTGAGACATACTATCTGTGGAGGATTAATTACTAGTTAGTATGTACACTATCCTGATGATACTAACTTCTAGCATACTAAGAGAAGTATGTTTGAGACATACTATCTGTGGAGGATTAGTTACTAGTTAGTACGTACACTATCCTGATGCATACTAACTTCTAGTATACTAAGAGAAGTATGTTTGAGACATACTATCTGTGGAGGATTAGTTACTAGTTAGTACGTACACTATCCTGATGATACTAACTTCTAGTATACTCAGAGAAGTATGTTTGAGACATGCTATCTGTGGAGGATTAGTTACTAGTTAGTACGTACACTATCCTGATGATACTAACTTCTAGTATACTAAGAGAAGTATGTTTGAGACATACTATCTGTGGAGGATTAGTTACTAGTTAGTATGTACACTATCCTGATGATACTAACTTCTAGTATACTAAGAGAAGTATGTTTGAGAAATACTATCTGTGGAGGATTAGTTACTAGTTAGTACGTACACTATTCTGATGCATACTAACTTCTAGTATACTAAGAGAAGTATGTTTGAGACATACTATCTGTGGAGGATTAGTTACTAGTTAGTACGTACACTATCCTGATGATACTAACTTCTAGTATACTAAGAGAAGTATGTTTGAGACATACTATCTGTGGAGGATTAGTTACTAGTTAGTACGTACACTATCCTGATGCATACTAACTTCTAGTATACTAAGAGAAGTATGTTTGAGACATACTATCTGTGGAGGATTAGTTACTAGTTAGTATGTACACTATCCTGATGATACTAACTTCTAGCATACTAAGAGAAGTATGTTTGAGACATACTATCTGTGGAGGATTAGTTACTAGTTAGTACGTACACTATCCTGATGCATACTAACTTCTAGTATACTAAGAGAAGTATGTTTGAGACATACTATCTGTGGAGGATTAGTTACTAGTTAGTACGTACACTATCCTGATGATACTAACTTCTAGTATACTAAGAGAAGTATGTTTGAGACATACTATCTGTGGAGGATTAGTTACTAGTTAGTACGTACACTATCCTGATGCATACTAACTTCTAGTATACTAAGAGAAGTATTTTTGAGACATACTATCTGTGGAGGATTAGTTACTAGTTAGTATGTACACTATCCTGATGATACTAACTTCTAGCATACTAAGAGAAGTATGTTTGAGACATACTATCTGTGGAGGATTAGTTACTAGTTAGTATGTACACTATCCTGATGATACTAACTTCTAGTATACTAAGAGAAGTATGTTTGAGACATACTGTCTGTGGAGGATTAGTTACTAGTTAGTACGTACACTATCCTGATGATACTAACTTCTAGTATACTAAGAGAAGTATGTTTGAGACATACTATCTGTGGAGGATTAGTTACTAGTTAGTATGTACACTATCCTGATGATACTAACTTCTAGCATACTAAGAGAAGTATGTTTGAGACATACCATCTGTGGAGGATTAGTTACTATTTAGTACGTACACTATCCTGATGCATACTAATTCTAGTATACTAAGAGAAGTATGTTTGAGACATACTATCTGTGGAGGATTAGTTACTAGTTAGTACATACACTATCCTGATGATACTAACTTCTAGTGTACTAAGAGAAGTATGTTTAGACATACTATCTGTGGAGGATTAGTTACTAGTTAGTACGTACACTATCCTGATGATACTAACTTCTAGTACACTAAGAGAAGTATGTTTGAGACATACTATCTGTGGAGGATTAGTTACTAGTTAGTACGTACACTATCCTGATGATACTAACTTCTAGTGTACTAAGAGAAGTATGTTTAGACATACTATCTGTGGAGGATTAGTTACTAGTTAGTACGTACACTATACTGATGCATACTAACTTCTAGTATACTAAGACAAGTATGTTTAGACATACTATCTGTGGAGGATTAGTTACTAGTTAGTACGTACACTATCCTGATGATACTAACTTCTAGTATACTAAGAGAAGTATGTTTGAGATGTACTATCTGTGGAGGATTAGTTACTAGTTAGTACGTACACTATCCTGATGATACTAACTTCTAGTATACTAAGAGAAGTATGTTTAGACATACTATCTGTGGAGGATTAGTTACTAGTTAGTACGTACACTATACTGATGATACTAACTTCTAGTATACTAAGACAAGTATGTTTAGACATACTATCTGTGGAGGATTAGTTACTAGTTAGTACGTACACTATCCTGATGATACTAACTTCTAGTGTACTAATAGAAGTATGTTTGAGACATACTATCTGTGGAGGATTAGTTACTTGTTAGTACGTACACTATCCTGATGCATACTAACTTCTAGTATACTAAGAGAAGTATGTTTGAGACATACTATCTGTGGAGGATTAGTTACTAGTTAGTATGTACACTATCCTGATGATACTAACTTCTAGCATACTAAGAGAAGTATGTTTGAGACATACTATCCGTGGAGGATTAGTTACTAGTTAGTACGTACACTATCCTGATGCATACTAACTTCTAGTATACTAAGAGAAGTATGTTTGAGACATACTATCTGTGGAGGATCAGTTACTAGTTAGTACGTACACTATCCTGATGATACTAACTTCTAGTATACTAATAGAAGTATGTTTGAGACATACTATCTGTGGAGGATTAGTTACTTGTTAGTACGTACACTATCCTGATGCATACTAACTTCTAGTATACTAAGAGAAGTATGTTTGAGACATACTATCTGTGGAGGATTAGTTACTAGTTAGTATGTACACTATCCTGATGATACTAACTTCTAGCATACTAAGAGAAGTATGTTTGAGTCATACTATCTGTGGAGGATTAGTTACTAGTTAGTACATACACTATCCTGATGCATACTAACTTCTAGTATACTAAGAGAAGTATGTTTGAGACATACTATCTGTGGAGGATTAGTTACTAGTTAGTACATACACTATCCTGATGCATACTAACTTCTAGTATACTAAGAGAAGTATGTTTGAGACATACTATCTGTGGAGGATTAGTTACTAGTTAGTATGTACACTATCCTGATGATACTAACTTCTAGCATACTAAGAGAAGTATGTTTGAGACATACTATCCGTGGAGGATTAGTTACTAGTTAGTACGTACACTATCCTGATGCATACTAACTTCTAGTATACTAAGAGAAGTATGTTTGAGACATACTATCTGTGGAGGATCAGTTACTAGTTAGTACGTACACTATCCTGATGATACTAACTTCTAGTATACTAAGAGAAGTATGTTTGAGACATACTATCTGTGGAGGATTAGTTACTAGTTAGTACGTACACTATCCTGATGATACTAACTTCTAGTATACTAAGAGAAGTATGTTTGAGACATACTATCTGTGGAGGATTAGTTACTAGTTAGTACGTACACTATCCTGATGATACTAACTTCTAGTATACTAAGAGAAGTATGTTTGAGACATACTATCTGTGGAGGATCAGTTACTAGTTAGTACGTACACTATCCTGATGATACTAACTTCTAGTATACTCAGAGAAGTATGTTTGAGACATACTATCTGTGGAGGATTAGTTACTAGTTAGTACGTACACTATCCTGATGATACTAACTTCTAGTATACTAAGAGAAGTATGTTAGAGACATACTATCTGTGGAGGATTAGTTACTAGTTAGTACGTACACTATCCTGATGATACTAACTTCTAGTATACTAAGAGAAGTATGTTTGAGACATACTATCTGTGGAGGATTAGTTACTAGTTAGTACGTACACTATCCTGATGATACTAACTTCTAGTATACTAAGAGAAGTATGTTTGAGACATACTATCTGTGGAGGATTAGTTACTAGTTAGTACGTACACTATCCTGATGATACTAACTTCTAGTGTACTAAGAGAAGTATGTTTAGACATACTATCTGTGGAGGATTAGTTACTAGTTAGTACGTACACTATACTGATGATACTAACTTCTAGTATACTAAGACAAGTATGTTTAGACATACTATCTGTGGAGGATTAGTTACTAGTTAGTACGTACACTATCCTGATGATACTAACTTCTAGTATACTAAGAGAAGTATGTTTGAGATGTACTATCTGTGGAGGATTAGTTACTAGTTAGTACGTACACTATCCTGATGATACTAACTTCTAGTATACTAAGAGAAGTATGTTTAGACATACTATCTGTGGAGGATTAGTTACTAGTTAGTACGTACACTATACTGATGATACTAACTTCTAGTATACTAAGACAAGTATGTTTAGACATACTATCTGTGGAGGATTAGTTACTAGTTAGTACGTACACTATCCTGATGATACTAACTTCTAGTATACTCAGAGAAGCATGTTTGAGACATACTATCTGTGGAGGATTAGTTACTAGTTAGTACGTACACTATCCTGATGATACTAACTTCTAGTATACTAAGAGAAGTATGTTTGAGACATACTATCTGTGGAGGATTAGTTACTAGTTAGTACGTACACTATCCTGATGATACTAACTTCTAGTATACTAAGAGAAGTATGTTTGAGACATACTATCTGTGGAGGATTAGT
Source organism: Callionymus lyra (assembly GCF_982586985.1). Taxonomy (NCBI): domain Eukaryota; kingdom Metazoa; phylum Chordata; class Actinopteri; order Syngnathiformes; family Callionymidae; genus Callionymus; species Callionymus lyra. The sequence goes on along the minus strand of NC_141820.1, from coordinate 1,268,823 downwards.
TACTAGTTAGTACGTACACTATCCTGATGATACTAACTTCTAGTATACTCAGAGAAGTATGTTTGAGACATACTATCTGTGGAGGATTAGTTACTAGTTAGTACGTACACTATCCTGATGATACTTACTTCTAGTATACTAAGAGAAGTATGTTTGAGACATACTATCTGTGGAGGATTAGTTACTAGTTAGTACGTACACTATCCTGATGATACTAACTTCTAGTATACTCAGAGAAGTATGTTTGAGACATACTATCTGTGGAGGATTAGTTACTAGTTAGTACGTACACTATCCTGATGCATACTAACTTCTAGTATACTAAGAGAAGTATGTTTGAGACATACTATCTGTGGAGGATTAGTTACTAGTTAGTACGTACACTATCCTGATGATACTAACTTCTAGTGTACTAAGAGAAGTATGTTTAGACATACTATCTGTGGAGGATTAGTTACTAGTTAGTACGTACACTATCCTGATGATACTAACTTCTAGTATACTAAGAGAAGTATGTTTGAGACATACTATCTGTGGAGGATTAGTTACTAGTTAGTACGTACACTATCCTGATGATACTAACTTCTAGTATACTAAGAGAAGTATGTTTGAGACATACTATCTGTGGAGGATTAGTTACTAGTTAGTACGTACACTATCCTGATGATACTAACTTCTAGTATACTAAGAGAAGTATGTTTGAGACATACTATATGTGGAGGATTAGTTACTAGTTAGTACGTACACTATCCTGATGATACTAACTTCTAGTATACTAAGAGAAGTATGTTTAGACATACTATCCGTGGAGGATTAGTTACTAGTTAGTACGTACACTATACTGATGATACTAACTTCTAGTATACTAAGACAAGTATGTTTAGACATACTATCTGTGGAGGATTAGTTACTAGTTAGTACGTACACTATCCTGATGATACTAACTTCTAGTATACTCAGAGAAGCATGTTTGAGACATACTATTTGTGGAGGATTAGTTACTAGTTAGTACGTACACTATCCTGATGATACTAACTTCTAGTATACTAAGAGAAGTATGTTTGAGACATACTATCTGTGGAGGATTAGTTACTAGTTAGTACGTACACTATCCTGATGATACTAACTTCTAGTATACTAAGAGAAGTATGTTTGAGACATACTATCTGTGGAGGATTAGTTACTAGTTAGTACGTACACTATCCTGATGATACTAACTTCTAGTATACTAAGAGAAGTATGTTTGAGACATACTATCTGTGGAGGATTAGTTACTAGTTAGTACGTACACTATCCTGATGATACTAACTTCTAGTATACTAAGACAAGTATGTTTAGACATACTATCTGTGGAGGATTAGTTACTAGTTAGTACGTACACTATCCTGATGATACTAACTTCTAGTATACTCAGAGAAGCATGTTTGAGACATACTATTTGTGGAGGATTAGTTACTAGTTAGTACGTACACTATCCTGATGATACTAACTTCTAGTATACTAAGAGAAGTATGTTTGAGACATACTATCTGTGGAGGATTAGTTACTAGTTAGTACGTACACTATCCTGATGATACTAACTTCTAGTATACTAAGAGAAGTATGTTTGAGACACATGTGTCCTGCTAAATTCCAGAGGTCTGTCTCTTATGAAAGGATGAATATTGAAAGTACAGAAAAGCTCCCTCCGCCTCAAACGTCAGCTGGTTGAGATAGTATTATGGGCTGTCGGTTCTTTCCGTGGAGGAGGTGCAGGACATCTACTTAGTTTGAGTTATGATGACTGGCTTTTTGGAGCTGGTGGATTTCTGGTGTAAGTTTTACAACTGATTGGAATCTAGGATGGAATGACTGGTGCTGACAACACTGGACTTCTACACTGCTGCTCAACCTTGCGCCTAGAACTTGAGTTGTATCCAAATGTTTGTTGCCGAGCGAGAGAAGACGAGACATTGTCACTTTATATTTTACTCCTCAAACAAGGATGTGATTCTGATCCGTATTTTTCTTTATAGATGAACAGGTATCAACAACCACCAATGAAGCCCGGCCAGCAGAAAAACAATACTGCATTGGAATCCACAGGAAGAATTTCTACATCAGAAGTTCCTTTTTGCAAATTTCAACCCTTGAATGATGAAGAAACTCAAGAGGAACAACAGATATTCAAATCCATAGCTTGGCCGCAAACACCGCTGTTGCTTGGTATGCACGGCACCGATGTCCTCGGCAGTAGATTTAGAATCACCAGAAGAGATGGAGGACAACAGTGGCGTGTTGGTGATGAACTGAAAGTAACAATCACAATGAAGGACTTCCTGCGAAAACCCAAGAAAACTGGAGGTGATGTCCTAGCAGCCCGGATCTACAGTATAGATCTGAAGGCTGCTGTACCTGGACACGTTATCGATCATGAAAATGGCTCCTACACAGCATCGTTTCCTTTGATCTGGAAGGGAACTACATTCGTTCAGGTGAGGGGGTAAAACTAGAACAACGATGAACAAAAAAACATTTTTATTCAACTTTTGTGTTTTTTTTCTGAAGGTTACTTTTCTTCATCCCAGTGAGGCTGTTGCTGTTGTAAGAAGAACGAACAAATATTACCCAGACAGGGTTTACTTCAAAAGTATTTTCCGCCTAAATGGCACATCTGAGACAATGAACTGTAATTTCTGCTTAAGACCCACAAACCTACAAGTTTGTGATTTCACTGACGTCCGCACGGGAGAACCATGGTTCTGCTTCAAGCCTAAAAGACTGGGCTGTGAAACCAGAATCGTTCATTCTATGGGAGACTATCGAGATGTACATCTTAACGCTGATGAAAAGAATCTCTTTCAAAAGTAAGATTTTTATTTACTACGAAAACATATACGTTTTTTGGCTCAGACAGGTGCATCTCGTTGAGGTAAATAATTTAATATTTGTAAAGATGTTTCTAGACCAGGGTCGCAAAGCACTTAAACATCAAAACAATACACAATTAAAATACAGACTTTAAAAGGTCAAGACAACACAGAGACAAAAACATCAGCAACAAGAAAGTGAAGTAAAAGCTCAAATCAAAGTGTGTTGAGATGTTTCTTGAAGGAGTCGGTAGATCATCAAACACACATGTTTCTTGAAGGAGTCAGTAGATCATCAAACACAGATGCTTCTTGAAGGAGTCAGTAGATCATCAAACACAGATGTTTCTTGAAGGAGTCAGTAGATCATCAAACACACATGTTTCTTGAAGGAGTCAGTAGATCATCAAACACACATGTTTCTTGAAGGAGTCAGTAGATCATCAAACAAAGATGTTTCTTAAAGGAGTCAGTAGATCATCAAACACAGATGTTTCTTGAAGGAGTCAGTAGATCATCAAACACACATGTTTCTTGAAGGAGTCAGTAGATCATCAAACACAGAGGATTCTTGAAGGAGTCAGTAGATCATCAAACACACATGTTTCTTAAAGGAGTCAGTAGATCATCAAACACAGAGGATTCTTGAAGGAGTCAGTAGATCATCAAACACAGAGATGTTTCTTGAAGGAGTCAGTAGATCATCAAACACAGATGATTCTTGAAGGAGTCAGTAGATCATCAAACACAGATGTTTCTTAAAGGAGTCAGTAGATCATCAAACACAGATGTTTCTTGAAGGAGTCAGTAGATCATCAAACACACATGTTTCTTGAAGGAGTCAGTAGATCATCAAACACACATGTTTCTTGAAGGAGTCAGTAGATCATCAAACACACATGTTTCTTGAAGGAGTCAGTAGATCATCAAACACACATGTTTCTTGAAGGAGTCAGTAGATCATCAAACACACATGTTTCTTGAAGGAGTCAGTAGATCATCAAACACACATGTTTCTTGAAGGAGTCAGTAGATCATCAAACACAGATGTTTCTTGAAGGAGTCAGTAGATCATCAAACACAGATGTTTCTTGAAGGAGTCAGTAGATCATCAAACACAGATGTTTCTTGAAGGAGTCAGTAGATCATCAAACACAGATGTTTCTTGAAGGAGTCAGTAGATCATCAAACACAGATGTGTCTTGAAGGAGTCAGTAGATCATCAAACACAGATGTTTCTTGAAGGAGTCAGTAGATCATCAAACACACATGTTTCTTGAAGGAGTCAGTAGATCATCAAACACAGATGTTACTTGAAGGAGTCAGTAGATCATCAAACACAGATGTTTCTTGAAGGAGTCAGTAGATCATCAAACACAGATGTTTCTTGAAGGAGTCAGTAGATCATCAAACACAGATGTTTCTTGAAGGAGTCAGTAGATCATCAAACACACATGTTTCTTGAAGGAGTCAGTAGATCATCAAACACACATGTTTCTTGAAGGAGTCAGTAGATCATCAAACACACATGTTTCTTGAAGGAGTCAGTAGATCATCAAACACAGTTGTTTCTTGAAGGAGTCAGTAGATCATCAAACACAGATGTTTCTTGAAGGAGTCAGTAGATCATCAAACACACATGTTTCTTGAAGGAGTCAGTAGATCATCAAACACAGATGTTTCTTGAAGGAGTCAGTAGATCATCAAACACTGATGTTTCTTGAAGGAGTCAGTAGATCATCAAACACACATGTTTCTTGAAGGAGTCAGTAGATCATCAAACACACATGTTTCTTGAAGGAGTCAGTAGATCATCAAACACAGAGATGTTTCTTGAAGGAGTCAGTAGATCATCAAACACAGATGTTTATTGAAGGAGTCAGTAGATCATCAAACACACATGTTTCTTGAAGGAGTCAGTAGATCATCAAACACAGAGATGTTTCTTGAAGGAGTCAGTAGATCATCAAACACAGATGTTTCTTGAAGGAGTCAGTAGATCATCAAACACAGATGTTTATTGAAGGAGTCAGTAGATCATCAAACACACATGTTTCTTGAAGGAGTCAGTAGATCATCAAACACAGAGATGTTTCTTGAAGGAGTCAGTAGATCATCAAACACAGAGATGTTTCTTGAAGGAGTCAGTAGATCATCAAACACAGATGTTTCTTGAAGGAGTCAGTAGATCATCAAACACAGAGATGTTTCTTGAAGGAGTCAGTAGATCATCAAACACACATGTTTCTTGAAGGAGTCAGTAGATCATCAAACACAGAGATGTTTCTTGAAGGAGTCAGTAGATCATCAAACACAGATGTTTATTGAAGGAGTCAGTAGATCATCAAACACACATGTTTCTTGAAGGAGTCAGTAGATCATCAAACACAGATGTTTCTTAAAGGAGTCAGTAGATCATCAAACACTGATGTTTCTTGAAGGAGTCAGTAGATCATCAAACACACATGTTTCTTGAAGGAGTCAGTAGATCATCAAACACACATGTTTCTTGAAGGAGTCAGTAGATCATCAAACACAGAGATGTTTCTTGAAGGAGTCAGTAGATCATCAAACACAGATGTTTATTGAAGGAGTCAGTAGATCATCAAACACACATGTTTCTTGAAGGAGTCAGTAGATCATCAAACACAGAGATGTTTCTTGAAGGAGTCAGTAGATCATCAAACACAGATGTTTCTTGAAGGAGTCAGTAGATCATCAAACACAGATGTTTATTGAAGGAGTCAGTAGATCATCAAACACACATGTTTCTTGAAGGAGTCAGTAGATCATCAAACACAGAGATGTTTCTTGAAGGAGTCAGTAGATCATCAAACACAGAGATGTTTCTTGAAGGAGTCAGTAGATCATCAAACACAGATGTTTCTTGAAGGAGTCAGTAGATCATCAAACACAGAGATGTTTCTTGAAGGAGTCAGTAGATCATCAAACACAGATGTTTCTTGAAGGAGTCAGTAGATCATCAAACACAGAGATGTTTCTTGAAGGAGTCAGTAGATCATCAAACACACATGTTTCTTGAAGGAGTCAGTAGATCATCAAACACAGAGATGTTTCTTGAAGGAGTCAGTAGATCATCAAACACAGAGATGTTTATTGAAGGAGTCAGTAGATCATCAAACACACATGTTTCTTGAAGGAGTCAGTAGATCATCAAACACAGAGATGTTTCTTGAAGGAGTCAGTAGATCATCAAACACAGATGTTTATTGAAGGAGTCAGTAGATCATCAAACACACATGTTTCTTGAAGGAGTCAGTAGATCATCAAACACAGATGTTTCTTAAAGGAGTCAGTAGATCATCAAACACACATGTTTCTTGAAGGAGTCAGTAGATCATCAAACACTGATGTTTCTTGAAGGAGTCAGTAGATCATCAAACACAGATGTTTATTGAAGGAGTCAGTAGATCATCAAACACACATGTTTCTTGAAGGAGTCAGTAGATCATCAAACACAGATGTTTCTTAAAGGAGTCAGTAGATCATCAAACACACATGTTTCTTGAAGGAGTCAGTAGATCATCAAACACTGATGTTTCTTGAAGGAGTCAGTAGATCATCAAACACACATGTTTCTTGAAGGAGTCAGTAGATCATCAAACACTGATGTTTCTTGAAGGAGTCAGTAGATCATCAAACACAGATGTTTCTTGAAGGAGTCAGTAGATCATCAAACACAGAGATGGTTCCAAAGCTTAGGAGCAACAGTCTGGAAGGATTTCTCTCCTCTGGTCCGGAAGTTCAGGAACCATCAGTAGATTCTGATCCACAGACCTCAGAGCCCGTGCTGGGGTGTAAGTCTGGATCAGATCACTGATGGAAGGTCTGACCATGAATAGATCTGAAAGTAAGAACCAGAATTTTAAAATGATCCTGAAAGAAACTGGCAGCCAGTGAAGAGTTTGAAGGAGAAATGTGAGTTCTTCTACTAGAGCAGCTCAGAATTCTGGCTGCAGTGTTTTGTATGAACTGCAGGCGAAACACATCCTTCTTGTTTAGACACAAAATAAACACAATAGTGTCAACAACACAAACACATTATAAGATCATGTTGTGACAACATTTAAGTTTAGAGATTTTTCTCACTTTAACAGTTTGAGTCAGTTTTGTTCAGTGTTGAACTAGACGTTTGTCAAACACCAGGTTCCTCAGTTTGACTGACATCAGTCACTCAAGTACTGACTCGACCCTGAACTTTATCATCAACAATCACCAGAGTTTGACTTTTGTCCACATTTAGCTTCAAAGTTCAACAATTCCTTGTCTGTCAGCTTCACAGTAAACGGCGAGATTGGAGCAGCACGACACAAAGTCCAAATGTTTCTCTCCATTATAGTCCAGTCCATCTTTAGATCAGTTCCAGAACTGATCAGAGTTGTCAGTGTTTCTTTGTTCATTCCCATATTGAACATATTTCTACGTGTAACTTTTTCAGTGGATTCAACATGAAAGTGAGACTCAAATCTGAAGGACCAGAGTTTGTGAAAGTGCTGCCACAAGAGAAAGGTAACCAAAGTAGAAATAGTCAATGTTTAATGGATTCTTTTCTTTTTTCCAAAAATGTATCAAAATCGTCTTTTTTGTCAATCAGAGCGAAACAAAAAAGTGCAAAACTTGGGACATTCTGGGTTTTACTACGGTGGCGAGTGGCAGGCTCTGGATGGGACCAAAGTTCAGCATTTTAAGAACTCTACTTCCATGAGTAAATGTCTGCAAGGAAAGAAGATCTACATGTACGGGGACTCCACCGTCAGGCAGTGGTACGAATACCTTGTTGCCACACTTCCAGGTAACCGTCGTAAATGTTCTAACAAAATAATGAATTGAAAGAATTCCTTGATTCCTTTTTTTTTTTGTCTTTTAGATCTCAAGAATTTTAATCTTCATTCTGCCCCAAAGTCTGGACCTTACATGGCCACGGACAAAGCAAACAACATCTTCATGATCTACCACACTCACAGTGTTCCCATTCGTATTCGTCCAGTCTCGGTCAGTAAGCTTCGTTACGTTGCTAACGAGCTGAGCACTATCGAGGGAGGACCGGACACTGTCGTCATTGTGGGTATCTGGGCTCACTTTGGTTCCTTTCCTGATGAGGTCTTTCTCAGAAGAATGCTGATGGTCCGCAAGGCCATCGTGCAATTGCTCAACAGGTCTCCAGGAACACTGGTTGTCATCCGGAATGGGAATATTAAAGGCCTGTCGCCAAATAAAGCGATCTATAACAGTGACTGGACCACGATGCAGCAGAATAAGATACTTAAAGCTCTGTTTCAAGGGGTGGATGTTCGTTGGGTGGACGCCTGGGAGATGACGTTGGCACATGGTTCTGCATTTCAACTTCATCCTCTGCCACCTGTAATTAAGAACATGGTGGACCTCATCTTGTCCTACATATGTCCTCTGAAATAGGAGCCTTAAATGAACACCATTATTCAGAACTTGACAGCATAAAGGGGGTTCACACCATGCCTGTCCATGTCGAATGTATGTTTCACGGTATGGAGCCTTCTTTACAGTGTTTCCATGCTTTCATCATGCTTTCACTTTTCCTTTACTTAACCTTCCAAACTCTGTCTTAGAAAGTGAGATGGATCAGGAAAACAAGACGGGGTTTGGACAGTAATGGTTTGTCTTGCAGAAGATATCAAGGCTTCAGAAAAGACCAGTTGTGAGGTTTGAAAGGGGAAGAAGATGGTGATTAAACTCAACACATTTAATTCCAAACAACGTTCTCTCAGGTGACTTTACACTTTGAATAATACTTTATAAGATAAAAACAGGGAAATGGAAAGAGTTGGTTTCTTGAACGAGACCCTGCTGTGGATATAATCTGGTTCCTGCTTCTGCCTTTTGTTTCAACTTTTCACCTCTTTGCTAGTTTCTGTTACTTAGGTGATGATTCCAAAGCACTGGAGCAGAGATGAACTGATCTGAAGAGGACGTAGAAGTTGAATGAATCCGGTTGAATAGTGTAAATACATGAATAAATAAATGTCGTGGTGAAAATGTATAGATAAATAAATGTATGTATGAAGAACGAAACTATAAATCAATACATCGTAGAAATGCTCAAAAGTCCACATATGCGTCACACGAGCAGATTTTTTGTTTGTTTGTTTAAATCGTTAATGTTTATATTTTTGAAGGTCTTTGAACTGACGGCGAAAGCATGAACGACGGGAAATTTGACTTAAATAGAGCCAGATTTGTCTAAACATCTGAGCCTCAACTTTGTGTGAACCTTGGTGTGTGTTTCTGAACCATTGACAGACTTGTGTGCGACAATAGTTACAAACTGTGAAACCTCTCCATGTTGAGATAAGAAACCCGTACGATTCTAAGAATGCCAAGATCCAGAAATGATGGTCTACAGAGATAACCTCGAGATAACATGTGTGAAGGAAGACTGAAGATCTTAGTTTAGGTCAGTGTTCAGGTTTTGACATGAAAACAACATCTTTTGTTCGTA
>NC_141820.1:1251978-1254478 GCF_982586985.1 Callionymus lyra | reverse complement strand
AGGGAGTTTGACGGGCAGGTCATTTTAAGCCATTTTAACAGCACTAGTGCAGGGGTGGCTCTCCTTTTTTCAAGAGATTTTAGTCCGGTCTCTCATGTGGTGGAGGAGCGAGTGCAGGGGAGATTGCTTGTGGTTAAAGCACAGTATGAGCGTTTTAATATTGTTTTTATTAATGTGTATGCCCCTATTTCTGGCCCTGGCAGAGTTCTCTTTTTAAACGAACTCAGTTTGGTTCTAAAGCAGTGTGAGCCAGAGGACTATTTGTTTTTAGGAGGGGATTTTAACTGCACAGCAAATCATACATGTGATAGAAACCACCCAGAACCACATGCACCTTCTCAGAAGGCGATGCTAACTCTCATAAACACTCACAGTCTGAGTGACGTATGGAGAAAAATCCACCACAATATAAGACAGTACACTTGGGTCCACAGCAGAGAACGTGTTTTATCTTTAGCGAGGTTAGACAGGTTTTATTGTTTTACGCAGCACTTGAGCATCTTTAAGAGGTGTAGTATATGTCCAGTGGGTTTCTCGGACCATTCCATGGTTTTATGTGAGGTTTTTATTAAAAATCTTAAGAGTAAGTCTGCCTACTGGCATTTTAACACCACTTTGCTTTTAGATGCACATTTTAGAGAGGTTTTTATTTATTTTTGGAGAGGTTTTAGAGAGAGGAAGGGGGATTTTAGTTGTTTGAAACAATGGTGGGACCATGGCAAAGTACAGATAAAGCAGCTTTGTCAGCAGCACACTCTCAATGTTTCTCGTGATATGGCCAAGTCTATCAATGATCTGGAGGTAGATATAGTGGAGCTGCAGAGTTCCTCACAGTCCACAGCAGATGAAGGTCATATTGAAAACCTCAAGTCCAAAAAAGCCGTGCTGGCAGACCTGCTGGACGTCAGAGCGCAGGGGGCGCTAGTCCGGTCTCGTTTCCAGAGTGCTGCGCTAATGGATTCCCCCTCCAAGTTTTTCTTCGGCCTGGAGCAGAGGAATGGACAGAGCAGGCAGATGCACTCGCTGCAGGCAGAGGATGGACAGACGCTCACACACACTGCAGCCATCAGGAGCAGAGCGGTGGAGTTCTTTGTGAAGCTTTACAGCAGTGAGTACCAGGAGGATGATGCTGCTTTTAACACATTCTGTCGAGACCTGCCCACAGTGTCAGAAGAGACCAACAAAGAACTGGAGGGGCCCCTGACTGAGGCGGAGCTTGCAGAGTGTGCAGGGGGGTAAGGCCCCCGGCATAGATGGTCTGCCGTCAGAGTTTTATAAGGCTTTCTGGACTGAGCTGAAAGACGATTTGCTGGAGGTCTTCTCCGAGAGTTTTGAAGAGCTCTCTCTCCCCCAGAGCTGCAGGAGGGCAGTGCTGACGCTGCTGCCTAAGAAAGGAGACCTGCAGCAGATAAAGAACTGGCGACCCGTCTCACTGCTGTGCTCTGACTACAAGCTGCTGTCCAAAGCCCTGGCCAACCGGCTGAAGAAAGTGATGGGGCAGCTCATCCACCGAACTCAGACTTACTGTGTGCCTGGCAGGTCTATTGTTGACAATGTGTCATTAATTAGAGATATTTTGGAAGCCTCCGGTTCCTTGGGCTTAGATGCTGGTCTGGTGTCGTTAGACCAGGAAAAGGCTTTTGATCGGGTTGAGCACCGCTACCTTTGGAAAGTTTTACAAAGGTACGGCCTCAACCCAGGGCTGATAGCTAATATAAAGGTCCTGTACGAGAGCATTGAGGGTGTGCTGAAGATAAATGGTGGTCTATGCAAACCTTTTAAGGTACAAAGAGGTATTAGACAAGGCTGCGCCATGTCAGGTATGTTGTATTCACTGTCCATAGAACCAATGTTACAAAATGTTCGTGGTTTTATTGACGGCTTGTTTTTACCTGACATCAGTACAAATTTTATATCATCAGCCTACACAGATGACATCATCATTTTTATAAAAAATCAAGATGACATTGAAAAACTGGGTAAAATTGTTGAAATCTTTGGAAAACTCTCAGCTGCCAAGGTGAATTGGGCAAAGAGCGAGGCGCTGGCAGTTGGGAAGTGGGCTGCTGGTCTGCCTCAGCTGCCGGGGGGGCTGACCTGGAAGAGGGGAGGCTTCAGATACCTGGGGGTTCATCTGGGGGATGAACAAACTGAAAAAAAGAACTGGGAGGGTGTGATAGAAAAGGTGGAGGGGAAGCTGGCAAAGTGGAGGTGGCTGCTTCCCCACATGTCATACAGAGGGAGGGTTCTCGTCATTAACAACCTGGTAGCGTCCACACTGTGGCACAGGCTCAAGTGCCTAGAACCCCCTGCTGGGCTGCTGCAAAAAATTCAAATAGTCCTCTTGAACTTTTTCTGGGATAAGCTGCATTGGGTTCCCCAGAGTGTACTGTACCTGCCAAAAGAAGAGGGGGGGCAGGGCTTAATACACCTGGAGAGCAGGGCAGCAGCTTTCAGGCTGCAGTTTGTACAGCGTTACCTTTCCTGCTGTGATGATGTC
>NC_141820.1:1176978-1246978 GCF_982586985.1 Callionymus lyra | reverse complement strand
AGTTTAATATGTCATAGAAGAATGAAGTTATAAACTCAGTTTAATATGTCATAGAAGAATGAAGTTATAAACTCAGTTTAATATGTCATAGAAGAATGAAGTTATAAACTCAGTTTAATATGTCATAGAAGAATGAAGTTATAAACTCAGTTTAATATGTCATAGAAGAATGAAGTTATAAACTCAGTTTAATCTGTCATAGAAGAATGACGTTATAAACTCAGTTTAATCTGTCATAGAAGAATGAAGTTATAAACTCAGATTAATATGTCATAGAAGAATGAAGTTATAAACTCAGTTTAATATGTCATAGAAGAATGAAGTTATAAACTCAGTTTAATCTGTCATAGAAGAATGAAGTTATAAACTCAGTTTAATATGTCATAGAAGAATGAAGTTATAAACTCAGATTAATATTTCATAGAAGAATGAAGTTATAAACTCAGTTTAATATGTCATAGAAGAATGAAGTTATAAACTCAGTTTAATATGTCATAGAAGAATGACGTTATAAACTCAGTTTAATATGTCATAGAAGAATGAAGTTATAAATTCAGTTTAATCTGTCATAGAAGAATGAAGTTATAAACTCAGTTTAATATGTCATAGAAGAATGAAGTTATAAACTCAGTTTAATATGTCATAGAAGAATGAAGTTATAAACTCAGTTTAATATGTCATAGAAGAATGAAGTTATAAACTCAGTTTAATATGTCATAGAAGAATGAAGTTATAAACTCAGTTTAATATGTCATAGAAGAATGAAGTTATAAACTCAGTTTAATCTGTCATAGAAGAATGAAGTTATAAACTCAGTTTAATATGTCATAGAAGAATGAAGTTATAAACTCAGTTTAATCTGTCATAGAAGAATGAAGTTATAAACTCAGTTTAATATGTCATAGAAGAATGAAGTTATAAACTCAGTTTAATATGTCATAGAAGAATGACGTTATAAACTCAGTTTAATCTGTCATAGAAGAATGAAGTTATAAACTCAGATTAATATGTCATAGAAGAATGACGTTATAAACTCAGTTTAATATGTCATAGAAGAATGACGTTATAAACTCAGTTTAATATGTCATAGAAGAATGAAGTTATAAACTCAGTTTAATATGTCATAGAAGAATGACGTTATAAACTCAGTTTAATCTGTCATAGAAGAATGAAGTTATAAACTCAGTTTAATATGTCATAGAAGAATGACGTTATAAACTCAGTTTAATATGTCATAGAAGAATGAAGTTATAAACTCAGTTTAATATGTCATAGAAGAATGAAGTTATAAACTCAGTTTAATATGTCATAGAAGAATGAAGTTATAAACTCAGTTTAATATGTCATAGAAGAATGAAGTTATAAACTCAGTTTAATATGTCATAGAAGAATGAAGTTATAAACTCAGTTTAATCTGTCATAGAAGAATGACGTTATAAACTCAGTTTAATCTGTCATAGAAGAATGAAGTTATAAACTCAGATTAATATGTCATAGAAGAATGAAGTTATAAACTCAGTTTAATATGTCATAGAAGAATGAAGTTATAAACTCAGTTTAATATGTCATAGAAGAATGACGTTATAAACTCAGTTTAATATGTCATAGAAGAATGAAGTTATAAACTCAGTTTAATATGTCATAGAAGAATGACGTTATAAACTCAGTTTAATATGTCATAGAAGAATGAAGTTATAAACTCAGTTTAATATGTCATAGAAGAATGACGTTATAAACTCAGTTTAATCTGTCATAGAAGAATGAAGTTATAAACTCAGTTTAATATGTCATAGAAGAATGAAGTTATAAACTCAGTTTAATATGTCATAGAAGAATGAAGTTATAAACTCAGTTTAATATGTCATAGAAGAATGAAGTTATAAACTCAGTTTAATATGTCATAGAAGAATGAAGTTATAAACTCAGTTTAATATGTCATAGAAGAATGAAGTTATAAACTCAGTTTAATCTGTCATAGAAGAATGAAGTTATAAACTCAGTTTAATATGTCATAGAAGAATGAAGTTATAAACTCAGTTTAATATGTCATAGAAGAATGACGTTATAAACTCAGTTTAATCTGTCATAGAAGAATGAAGTTATAAACTCAGATTAATATGTCATAGAAGAATGACGTTATAAACTCAGTTTAATATGTCATAGAAGAATGACGTTATAAACTCAGTTTAATCTGTCATAGAAGAATGAAGTTATAAACTCAGTTTAATATGTCATAGAAGAATGAAGTTATAAACTCAGTTTAATATGTCATAGAAGAATGACGTTATAAACTCAGTTTAATATGTCATAGAAGAATGAAGTTATAAACTCAGTTTAATATGTCATAGAAGAATGAAGTTATAAACTCAGTTTAATATGTCATAGAAGAATGAAGTTATAAACTCAGTTTAATATGTCATAGAAGAATGACGTTATAAACTCAGTTTAATCTGTCATAGAAGAATGAAGTTATAAACTCAGTTTAATATGTCATAGAAGAATGACGTTATAAACTCAGTTTAATATGTCATAGAAGAATGACGTTATAAACTCAGTTTAATATGTCATAGAAGAATGAAGTTATAAACTCAGTTTAATATGTCATAGAAGAATGACGTTATAAACTCAGTTTAATCTGTCATAGAAGAATGAAGTTATAAACTCAGATTAATATGTCATAGAAGAATGAAGTTATAAACTCAGTTTAATATGTCATAGAAGAATGAAGTTATAAACTCAGTTTAATATGTCATAGAAGAATGAAGTTATAAACTCAGTTTAATATGTCATAGAAGAATGAAGTTATAAACTCAGTTTAATATGTCATAGAAGAATGAAGTTATAAACTCAGTTTAATCTGTCATAGAAGAATGACGTTATAAACTCAGTTTAATCTGTCATAGAAGAATGAAGTTATAAACTCAGTTTAATATGTCATAGAAGAATGAAGTTATAAACTCAGTTTAATATGTCATAGAAGAATGAAGTTATAAACTCAGTTTAATATGTCATAGAAGAATGAAGTTATAAACTCAGTTTAATATGTCATAGAAGAATGAAGTTATAAACTCAGTTTAATATGTCATAGAAGAATGAAGTTATAAACTCAGTTTAATATGTCATAGAAGAATGACGTTATAAACTCAGTTTAATCTGTCATAGAAGAATGAAGTTATAAACTCAGTTTAATATGTCATAGAAGAATGAAGTTATAAACTCAGTTTAATATGTCATAGAAGAATGAAGTTATAAACTCAGTTTAATATGTCATAGAAGAATGAAGTTATAAACTCAGTTTAATATGTCATAGAAGAATGAAGTTATAAACTCAGTTTAATATGTCATAGAAGAATGAAGTTATAAACTCAGTTTAATCTGTCATAGAAGAATGAAGTTATAAACTCAGTTTAATATGTCATAGAAGAATGAAGTTATAAACTCAGTTTAATCTGTCATAGAAGAATGAAGTTATAAACTCAGTTTAATATGTCATAGAAGAATGAAGTTATAAACTCAGTTTAATATGTCATAGAAGAATGACGTTATAAACTCAGTTTAATCTGTCATAGAAGAATGAAGTTATAAACTCAGATTAATATGTCATAGAAGAATGACGTTATAAACTCAGTTTAATATGTCATAGAAGAATGACGTTATAAACTCAGTTTAATCTGTCATAGAAGAATGAAGTTATAAACTCAGTTTAATATGTCATAGAAGAATGAAGTTATAAACTCAGTTTAATATGTCATAGAAGAATGACGTTATAAACTCAGTTTAATATGTCATAGAAGAATGAAGTTATAAACTCAGTTTAATATGTCATAGAAGAATGAAGTTATAAACTCAGTTTAATATGTCATAGAAGAATGAAGTTATAAACTCAGTTTAATATGTCATAGAAGAATGACGTTATAAACTCAGTTTAATCTGTCATAGAAGAATGAAGTTATAAACTCAGTTTAATATGTCATAGAAGAATGACGTTATAAACTCAGTTTAATATGTCATAGAAGAATGACGTTATAAACTCAGTTTAATATGTCATAGAAGAATGAAGTTATAAACTCAGTTTAATATGTCATAGAAGAATGACGTTATAAACTCAGTTTAATCTGTCATAGAAGAATGAAGTTATAAACTCAGATTAATATGTCATAGAAGAATGAAGTTATAAACTCAGTTTAATATGTCATAGAAGAATGAAGTTATAAACTCAGTTTAATCTGTCATAGAAGAATGAAGTTATAAACTCAGTTTAATATGTCATAGAAGAATGAAGTTATAAACTCAGATTAATCTGTCATAGAAGAATGAAGTTATAAACTCAGTTTAATATGTCATAGAAGAATGAAGTTATAAACTCAGTTTAATATGTCATAGAAGAATGAAGTTATAAACTCAGTTTAATATGTCATAGAAGAATGAAGTTATAAACTCAGTTTAATATGTCATAGAAGAATGAAGTTATAAACTCAGTTTAATATGTCATAGAAGAATGAAGTTATAAACTCAGTTTAATATGTCATAGAAGAATGAAGTTATAAACTCAGTTTAATATGTCATAGAAGAATGAAGTTATAAACTCAGTTTAATATGTCATAGAAGAATGAAGTTATAAACTCAGTTTAATATGTCATAGAAGAATGAAGTTATAAACTCAGTTTAATCTGTCATAGAAGAATGACGTTATAAACTCAGTTTAATCTGTCATAGAAGAATGAAGTTATAAACTCAGTTTAATATGTCATAGAAGAATGAAGTTATAAACTCAGTTTAATATGTCATAGAAGAATGAAGTTATAAACTCAGTTTAATATGTCATAGAAGAATGAAGTTATAAACTCAGTTTAATATGTCATAGAAGAATGAAGTTATAAACTCAGATTAATATGTCATAGAAGAATGAAGTTATAAACTCAGTTTAATATGTCATAGAAGAATGAAGTTATAAACTCAGTTTAATATGTCATAGAAGAATGAAGTTATAAACTCAGTTTAATATGTCATAGAAGAATGAAGTTATAAACTCAGTTTAATATGTCATAGAAGAATGAAGTTATAAACTCAGTTTAATATGTCATAGAAGAATGAAGTTATAAACTCAGTTTAATATGTCATAGAAGAATGAAGTTATAAACTCAGATTAATATGTCATAGAAGAATGAAGTTATAAACTCAGTTTAATATGTCATAGAAGAATGAAGTTATAAACTCAGATTAATATGTCATAGAAGAATGAAGTTATAAACTCAGTTTAATATGTCATAGAAGAATGAAGTTATAAACTCAGTTTAATATGTCATAGAAGAATGAAGTTATAAACTCAGTTTAATATGTCATAGAAGAATGAAGTTATAAACTCAGTTTAATATGTCATAGAAGAATGAAGTTATAAACTCAGTTTAATCTGTCATAGAAGAATGACGTTATAAACTCAGTTTAATCTGTCATAGAAGAATGAAGTTATAAACTCAGTTTAATATGTCATAGAAGAATGAAGTTATAAACTCAGATTAATATGTCATAGAAGAATGAAGTTATAAACTCAGATTAATATGTCATAGAAGAATGAAGTTATAAACTCAGTTTAATATGTCATAGAAGAATGAAGTTATAAACTCAGTTTAATATGTCATAGAAGAATGAAGTTATAAACTCAGTTTAATATGTCATAGAAGAATGAAGTTATAAACTCAGTTTAATATGTCACAGAAGAATGAAGTTATAAACTCAGTTTAATATGTCATAGAAGAATGAAGTTATAAACTCAGTTTAATATGTCATAGAAGAATGAAGTTATAAACTC
Source organism: Callionymus lyra (assembly GCF_982586985.1). Classification (NCBI taxonomy): domain Eukaryota; kingdom Metazoa; phylum Chordata; class Actinopteri; order Syngnathiformes; family Callionymidae; genus Callionymus; species Callionymus lyra. Next base: position 1,241,169 of record NC_141820.1, on the reverse strand, counting down.
AGTTTAATATGTCATAGAAGAATGAAGTTATAAACTCAGTTTAATCTGTCATAGAAGAATGAAGTTATAAACTCAGTTTAATCTGTCATAGAAGAATGAAGTTATAAACTCAGTTTAATATGTCATAGAAGAATGAAGTTATAAACTCAGATTAATATGTCATAGAAGAATGAAGTTATAAACTCAGTTTAATATGTCATAGAAGAATGAAGTTATAAACTCAGTTTAATATGTCATAGAAGAATGAAGTTATAAACTCAGTTTAATCTGTCATAGAAGAATGAAGTTATAAACTCATAGAAGAATGAAGTTATAAACTCATAGAAGAATGAAGTTATAAACTCAGTTTAATATGTCATAGAAGAATGAAGTTATAAACTCATAGAAGAATGAAGTTATAAACTCAGTTTAATATGTCATAGAAGAATGAAGTTATAAACTCAGTTTAATATGTCATAGAAGAATGAAGTTATAAACTCAGATTAATATGTCATAGAAGAATGAAGTTATAAACTCAGTTTAATATGTCATAGAAGAATGAAGTTATAAACTCAGATTAATCTGTCATAGAAGAATGAAGTTATAAACTCAGATTAATATGTCATAGAAGAATGAAGTTAGTGTGACTCGTTATTATTAAGACTTTTTATCTTGTATTTTTAATCCTGATAATTCAAAGACAGCCTTATAGTATCAATAATGATCAAAGATCGATCGATCACTCGAACACTGCTAATAAAAATAGAATAATAATGATAACATATATAAACGTGTTTACAGGAACCGCTGTCGCTACAATATCGTCTCCACTTCCTACGTGATGACGTCACACGCTGCATATGCGAACGTCTTTTTCAAATATTTTTTTATGGTTTAAAGAAACGTCAAGAGAAAGTTTTCATGATAGTTTTAACCTCATAAAACATTTATTTTGACAAAAAGACGATTTTCGTCAACATAATCACTTTCTTTCATTTCCTGGTCTGACGATCATGTGACGAAGCCGCTGATTGGCTGAAGCTGTTTTACTAATAATAACATAATAATAATATCATAATAACGCACAACTGTACAATGAAATACAAACATTCGAGTTCAGAAATAATTATTAATAATAATAAGTATCATCTAAACGTTCTGTTGACGTTTCTTTAAGCCATAAAAAATATTTTTAAGAGACGTTCGCATATGCCGCGTGTGACGTCATCACGTAGGAAGTGGGGGACGATAGTGTAGCTACAGCGCCCCGTCGTTGCTGCAGTTGCAGTGACAGTCCAGCAGGTGTCAGTGTATCATAACAAGACACTTCTTTATCCGCTGCTGCAGGTCACGTGACATGTTGCGTGTTCGTGCTCATATATTATTCTAAGAGTGATGACAAGAAACGTCGAACAATTGTGACGTCATGACTTGATGATGAAGAAGAAGAAAATAAATCATCACATGGAAGTTGAAGATGGAAGTTCTTCAGGAGGCATGTGACCACGAGGATGAAGATGGAAGTTCTTCAGGAGGCCTGTGACCACGACAGTGAAGATGGAAGTTCTTCAGGAGGCCTGTGACCACGAGGATGAAGATGGAAGTTCTTCAGGAGGCCTGTGACCACGAGGATGAAGATGGAAGTTCTTCAGGAGGCCTGTGACCACGAGGATGAAGATGGAAGTTCTTCAGGAGGCCTGTGACCACGAGGATGAAGATGGAAGTTCTTCAGGAGGCCTGTGACCACGAGGATGAAGATGGAAGTTCTTCAGGAGGCCTGTGACCACGAGGATGAAGATGGAAGTTCTTCAGGAGGCCTGTGACCACGACAGTGAAGATGGAAGTTCTTCAGGAGGCATGTGACCACGAGGATGAAGATGGAAGTTCTTCAGGAGGCCTGTGACCACGAGGATGAAGATGGAAGTTCTTCAGGAGGCCTGTGACCACGACAGTGAAGATGGAAGTTCTTCAGGAGGCCTGTGACCACGAGGATGAAGATGGAAGTTCTTCAGGAGGCCTGTGACCACGACAGTGAAGATGGAAGTTCTTCAGGAGGCCTGTGACCACGAGGATGAAGATGGAAGTTCTTCAGGAGGCCTGTGACCACGAGGATGAAGATGGAAGTTCTTCAGGAGGCCTGTGACCACGACAGTGAAGATGGAAGTTCTTCAGGAGGCCTGTGACCACGAGGATGAAGATGGAAGTTCTTCAGGAGGCCTGTGACCACGACAGTGAAGATGGAAGTTCTTCAGGAGGCATGTGACCACGAGGATGAAGATGGAAGTTCTTCAGGAGGCCTGTGACCACGAGGATGAAGATGGAAGTTCTTCAGGAGGCCTGTGACCACGACAGTGAAGATGGAAGTTCTTCAGGAGGCCTGTGACCACGAGGATGAAGATGGAAGTTCTTCAGGAGGCCTGTGACCACGACAGTGAAGATGGAAGTTCTTCAGGAGGCCTGTGACCACGAGGATGAAGATGGAAGTTCTTCAGGAGGCCTGTGACCACGAGGATGAAGATGGAAGTTCTTCAGGAGGCCTGTGACCACGAGGATGAAGATGGAAGTTCTTCAGGAGGCATGTGACCACGACAGTGAAGATGGAAGTTCTTCAGGAGGCCTGTGACCACGACAGTGAAGATGGAAGTTCTTCAGGAGGCCTGTGACCACGAGGATGAAGATGGAAGTTCTTCAGGAGGCCTGTGACCACGACAGTGAAGATGGAAGTTCTTCAGGAGGCCTGTGACCACGAGGATGAAGGTGGAAGTTCTTCAGGAGGCATGTGACCACGACAGTGAAGATGGAAGTTCTTCAGGAGGCCTGTGACCACGAGGATGAAGATGGAAGTTCTTCAGGAGGCATGTGACCACGACAGTAAAGATGGAAGTTCTTCAGGAGGCCTGTGACCACGAGGATGAAGATGGAAGTTCTTCAGGAGGCATGTGACCACGACAGTGAAGATGGAAGTTCTTCAGGAGGCCTGTGACCACGACAGTGAAGATGGAAGTTCTTCAGGAGGCCTGTGACCACGAGGATGAAGATCGAAGTTCTTCAGGAGGCCTGTTACCACGACAGTGAAGATGGAAGTTCTTCAGGAGGCCTGTGACCACGACAGTGAAGATGAAAGTTCTTCAGGAGGCCTGTGACCACGACGATGAAGATGGAAGTTCTTCAGGAGGCCTGTGACCACGACAGTGAAGATGGAAGTTCTTCAGGAGGCCTATCACCACGACGATGAAGATGGAAGTTCTTCAGGAGGCCTGTGACCACGACAGTGAAGATGGAAGTTCTTCAGGAGGCCTGTGACCACGACGATGAAGATGGAAGTTCTTCAGGAGGCCTGTGACCACGACGATGAAGATGGAAGTTCTTCAGGAGGCCTGTGACCACGACAGTGAAGATGGAAGTTCTTCAGGAGGCCTATCACCACGAAGATGAAGATGGAAGTTCTTCAGGAGGCCTGTGACCACGAGGATGAAGATGGAAGTTCTTCAGGAGGCCTGTGACCACGACGATGAAGATGGAAGTTCTTCAGGAGGCCTGTGACCATGACAGTGAAGATGGAAGTTCTTCAGGAGGCCTATCACCACGACGATGAAGATGGAAGTTCTTCAGGAGGCCTGTGACCACGAGGATGAAGATGGAAGTTCTTCAGGAGGCCTGTGACCACGACAGTGAAGATGGAAGTTCTTCAGGAGGCCTGTGACCACGAGGATGAAGATCGAAGTTCTTCAGGAGGCCTGTTACCACGACAGTGAAGATGGAAGTTCTTCAGGAGGCCTATCACCACGACGATGAAGATGGAAGTTCTTCAGGAGGCCTGTGACCACGACAGTGAAGATGAAAGTTCTTCAGGAGGCCTGTGACCACGACAGTGAAGATGGAAGTTCTTCAGGAGGCCTGTGACCACGAGGATGAAGATGGAAGTTCTTCAGGAGGCCTGTGACCACGAGGATGGAGATGGAAGTTCTTCAGGAGGCCTGTGACCACGAGGATGAAGATGGAAGTTCTTCAGGAGGCCTGTGACCACGAGGATGAAGATGGAAGTTCTTCAGGAGGCCTGTGACCACGAGGATGAAGATGGAAGTTCTTCAGGAGGCATGTGACCACGACAGTGAAGATGGAAGTTCTTCAGGAGGCCTGTGACCACGACAGTGAAGATGGAAGTTCTTCAGGAGGCCTGTGACCACGAGGATGAAGATGGAAGTTCTTCAGGAGGCATGTGACCACGACAGTGAAGATGGAAGTTCTTCAGGAGGCCTGTGACCACGAGGATGAAGATGGAAGTTCTTCAGGAGGCCTGTGACCACAAGGATGAAGATGGAAGTTCTTCAGGAGGCATGTGACCACGACAGTGAAGATGGAAGTTCTTCAGGAGGCCTGTGACCACGACAGTGAAGATGGAAGTTCTTCAGGAGGCCTGTGACCACGAGGATGAAGATGGAAGTTCTTCAGGAGGCATGTGACCACGACAGTGAAGATGGAAGTTCTTCAGGAGGCCTGTGACCACGAGGATGAAGATGGAAGTTCTTCAGGAGGCATGTGACCACGACAGTGAAGATGGAAGTTCTTCAGGAGGCCTGTGACCACGAGGATGAAGATGGAAGTTCTTCAGGAGGCATGTGACCACGACAGTAAAGATGGAAGTTCTTCAGGAGGCCTGTGACCACGAGGATGAAGATGGAAGTTCTTCAGGAGGCCTGTGACCACGACAGTGAAGATGGAAGTTCTTCAGGAGGCCTGTGACCACGAGGATAAAGATGGAAGTTCTTCAGGAGGCCTGTGACCACGACAGTGAAGATGGAAGTTCTTCAGGAGGCCTATCACCACGACGATGAAGATGGAAGTTCTTCAGGAGGCCTGTGACCACGACAGTGAAGATGAAAGTTCTTCAGGAGGCCTGTGACCACGACAGTGAAGATGGAAGTTCTTCAGGAGGCCTGTGACCACGACGATGAAAATGGAAGTTCTTCAGGAGGCCTGTGACCACGACGATGAAGATGGAAGTTCTTCAGGAGGCCTGTGACCACGACAGTGAAGATGGAAGTTCTTCAGGAGGCCTATCACCACGACGATGAAGATGGAAGTTCTTCAGGAGGCCTGTGACCACGAGGATGAAGATGGAAGTTCTTCAGGAGGCCTGTGACCACGACGATGAAGATGGAAGTTCTTCAGGAGGCCTGTGACCACGACAGTGAAGATGGAAGTTCTTCAGGAGGCCTGTGACCACGAGGATGAAGATGGAAGTTCTTCAGGAGGCCTGTGACCACGACGATGAAGATGGAAGTTCTTCAGGAGGCCTGTGACCACGACGATGAAGATGGAAGTTCTTCAGGAGGCCTGTGACCACGACAGTGAAGATGGAAGTTCTTCAGGAGGCCTGTGACCACGAGGATGAAGATGGAAGTTCTTCAGGAGGCCTGTGACCACGACGATGAAGATGGAAGTTCTTCAGGAGGCCTGTGACCACGACAGTGAAGATGGAAGTTCTTCAGGAGGCCTGTGACCACGAGGATGAAGATGGAAGTTCTTCAGGAGGCCTGTGACCACGAGGATGAAGATGGAAGTTCTTCAGGAGGCCTGTGACCACGACGATGAAGATGGAAGTTCTTCAGGAGGCCTGTGACCACGACAGTGAAGATGGAAGTTCTTCAGGAGGCCTGTGACCATGACGATGAAGATGGAAGTTCTTCAGGAGGCCTGTGACCACGACAGTGAAGATGGAAGTTCTTCAGGAGGCCTGTGACCACGACAGTGAAGATGGAAGTTCTTCAGGAGGCCTGTGACCACGAGGATGAAGATGGAAGTTCTTCAGGAGGCCTGTGACCACGAGGATGAAGATGGAAGTTCTTCAGGAGGCCTGTGACCACGACAGTGAAGATGGAAGTTCTTCAGGAGGCCTGTGACCACGACAGTGAAGATGGAAGTTCTTCAGGAGGCCTGTGACCACGAGGATGAAGATGGAAGTTCTTCAGGAGACCTGTGACCACGACAGTGAAGATGGAAGTTCTTCAGGAGGCCTGTGACCACGAGGATGAAGATGGAAGTTCTTCAGGAGGCCTGTGACCACGACAGTGAAGATGGAAGTTCTTCAGGAGGCCTGTGACCACGACAGTGAAGATGGAAGTTCTTCAGGAGGCCTGTGACCACGAGGATGAAGATGGAAGTTCTTCAGGAGACCTGTGACCACGACAGTGAAGATGGAAGTTCTTCAGGAGGCCTGTGACCACGAGGATGAAGATGGAAGTTCTTCAGGAGGCCTGTGACCACGAGGATGAAGATGGAAGTTCTTCAGGAGGCCTGTGACCACGACAGTGAAGATGGAAGTTCTTCAGGAGGCCTGTGACCACGAGGATGAAGATGGAAGTTCTTCAGGAGGCCTGTGACCACGACGATGAAGATGGAAGTTCTTCAGGAGGCCTGTGACCACGACAGTGAAGATGGAAGTTCTAATCATCTGGAGGAGCAACAATGTCAGTTTAAACAACATTTTATAATCAAAATAATGATTCGTCACAGTAGTAGAAATAGTAATAGTTAGTAATAGCAGTAATATTTCTCGGCTCCCCCTGGTGTCAAGAGAGTGTAACTGCAGTGGCTTCTCTCCGGTTATCCAAAATAATGCACGTTCTACGAATGCAAATACATCGAGCTTTGCTATTGGTTAATCTCTAAAAAATAATGAAGTCTTTTTTTAACCAGTGTTAACCAAATCAAACGTTTCCATGGAGACGAAGGACTCAAAACGGTTCTTTGATTGACAGGTTCCTGAGAACGCTGATGACCTCGGAGGAGAAGAGCTTGGAGAGAGGGATGATGGTGGAACGAAAGAAGGATCACTGGTGTCCTTCACTTCCTCGCTCACCAGAGACCTCCACCTACAGAAGCCCCAGCAAGTCCTCCTGCGGGTCCTGGTCCCGGTTTGTTTACTCGCTGCCTCCACAATACAGGGATTAACTCCGTCTTAAAGCCGATGTGAGCCGCGGTCGGTCGAGGAGCGAGGAATCCAACTTCTGTGGAAGTTTCTCCTTCACACCAGCTTAGAGGTGGACTTGCTCTTCCCTTTGTTCCGCTCTAATCTTCACAGGGAGCGAGGGATCGGCGGAGGAGAGGAAAGGCTCTCAGACTCACAGCTGGGAACCACTGAAGACTTTAGTGTGGCTTTAGTTTCCTAAAGTCTCTGTTGTGGATCCTGTGACTTCCTGCTCCTGCTCCACGTCTCCTCGACACACTTCCTGTTCTCCTAGTTTCCTGGAGGCTGTTGTTGGTTCAGGACCATCACCTGTATCACGGCTGAAGGTCAGCGAGAAGGTTGACGGTTCACGTCTAAACCAGAAGGATCCGTCGCCTGCAGTTCCTACAAAACTCTGAATCCTTCAAACACTAGTTTCTTTCAGGATCATTTTAAAATTCTGGTTCTTACTTTCAGATCTATTCATGGTCAGACCTTCCATCAGTGATCTGATCCAGACTTACACCCCAGCTCGGGCTCTGAGGTCTGTGGATCAGAATCTACTGATGGTTCCTGAGCTTCCGGACCAGAGGAATTGAATTAAAAATCTTTACGTAACCTTTGAACCTCATCAATTCAATCCTTGTTGTGATTTCTGTGGGTAGTTCCCGGGCCTTCGGGTCACCTTGACCCACAGATAAAACGGTGGTTAAATAACACAAAACACACAATAATCGCAACAACACACATGGAATGAAAAAAGAACATATAGTAAATATGATTAGAATGAAATCTAAATAAAACAATGCTAATGTAGCATGCAGCTAACAAGGTTACTAATGTAGCATGCAGCTAACAGGGTTGCTAATGTAGAATGCAGCTAACAAGGTTATTAATGTAGCATGCAGCTAACAGGGTTGCTAAAGTAGCATGTAGCTAACAAGGTTATTAATGTGGCATGAAGCTAACAGGGTTGCTAAAGTAGCAAGCAGCTAACAGGGTTGCTAATATAGCATGCAGCTAACACGTTATTAATGTAGCATGCAGCTAACAGGGTTGCTAATGTAGCATGCAGCTAACACGTTATTAATGTAGCATGCAGCTAACAGGGTTGCTAATGTAGCATGCAGCTAACAAGGTTATTAATGTAGCATGCAGCTAACACGGTTAATAATGTAGCATGCAGCTAACAGGGTTGCTAATGTAGCATGCAGCTAACAAGGTTATTAATGTAGCAGGCAGCTAACAGGGTTGCTAATGTAGCATGCAGCTAACAATGCTATTAATGTAGCATGCAGCTAACAGGGTTGCTAAATGCCCCCTATTGTTGACTCAGTGTAACTGTTCTTTCATTGTTTTGTTTCACTCTGTCATTAGAAAATTGCATTTCAACGAACGTCAACGTTCGATTTGAATCAAAGAACATAAACACAGTCTATCCCAGTTGCACGGGCGAGAGGCGGGGGACACCCTGGACAGGAGGCCAGTCTGTCTCAGTGACAAACAAAGACACAACTATTCATCAACTCAGAAAAAGAATTGAACGATAAAAGGCAACAGTTTTAATCGTTTTTAAAGTCCGTAAGTCTTTTACATTCGTAGAACCTGGATTATATGGGATCATCGGGGGGGGATTTCATCATCACAGAAATACCATGAATATTGAAATGATGGAAAACAATTGGAGTTAAAAAGAATGAGTATTTCTAAATGTTAACAGGATAAGAACGACGTGTCATGAATCAACAGCATTAACGCAGGATTAAAACACAATCATCCGAGTCCACGAGTGTTTCTCTCCGTCTCGTTCTCGGCGAATCAACAAAGCAAATCTGATTTGGTTTCGCTGCAGCCGTGAGACGCTTCACAAAACATCACATGTCGAAGCTCCAGAGACACTGTGAAGACAAGAGCAGCTGATGAAGAGTCCGACGACTCCAGTGTTGTATGAAGCAGCACGAGTCGTGTGATCCGCGTTTGACGAGCGACTGCGACGTTACTGTCTTTGAAATGTACGTTAAACAACATTTACACGACTTTTTAACTTTGTTTTGAAGTATGAAGCTTTTTTGCATTTGAAAATGAACATAAAGTTCTTTAAATCCCATCAAAGTGATCTTTTCTACAGGAAGATCAATCAAATATGTCAACAGATGTAGCATGCAGCTAACAGGGTTGCTAATGTAGTATGCAGCTAACAGGGTTGCTAATGTAGCATGCAGCTAACAGGGTTGCTAATGTAGCATGCAGCTAACAGGGTTGCTAATGTAGCATGCAGCTAACAGGGTTGCTAATGTAGCATGCAGCTAACAGGGTTGCTAATGTAGTATGCAGCTAACAGGGTTGCTAATGTAGCATGCAGCTAACAGGGTTGCTAATGTAGTATGCAGCTAACATGGTTGCTAATGTAGCATGCAGCTAACAGGGTTGCTAATGTAGTATGCAGCTAACATGGTTGCTAATGTAGCATGCAGCTAACAGGGTTGCTAATGTAGTATGCAGCTAACATGGTTGCTAATGTAGCATGCAGCTAACAGGGTTGCTAATGTAGTATGCAGCTAACATGGTTGCTAATGTAGCATGCAGCTAACATGGTTGCTAATGTAGCATGCAGCTAACAGGGTTGGTAATGTAGTATGCAGCTAACATGGTTGCTAATGTAGCATGCAGCTAACAGGGTTGCTAATGTAGCATGCAGCTAACAGGGTTGCTAATGTAGCATGCAGCTAACAGGGTTGCTAATGTAGTATGCAGCTAACAGGGTTGCTAATGTAGCATGCAGCTAACAGGGTTGCTAATGTAGTATGCAGCTAACATGGTTGCTAATGTAGCATGCAGCTAACAGGGTTGCTAATGTAGTATGCAGCTAACATGGTTGCTAATGTAGCATGCAGCTAACATGGTTGCTAATGTAGCATGCAGCTAACAGGGTTGCTAATGTAGTATGCAGCTAACATGGTTGCTAATGTAGCATGCAGCTAACAGGGTTGCTAATGTAGCATGCAGCTAACAGGGTTGCTAATGTAGCATGCAGCTAACAGGGTTGCTAATGTAGCAAACAGCTAACAAGGTTGCTAATGTAGCATGAAGCTAACAAGGTTATTAATGTAGCATGCAGCTAACAGGATTGCTAATATAGCATGCAGCTAACAGGGTTCCTAATGTAGCATGCAGCTGACAAGGTTACTAATGTAGCAAACAGCTAACAAGGTTACTAATGTAGCATGTAGCTAACAAGGTGATTAATGTAGCATGCAGCTATCAAGGTTACTAGTGTAGCATGTACCTAACAAGGTTATTAATGTAGCATGCAGCTAACAAAGTTACTAATGTAGCATGTAGCTAACAAGGTTATTAATGTAGCATGCAGCTATCAAGGTTACTAATGTAGCATGTACCTAACAAGGTTATTAATGTAGCATGCAGCTAACAAGGTTACTAATGTAGCATGCAGCTAACAAGGTTACTAATATAGCTAACAAGCTTATTAATGTAGCATGCAGCTAACAAGGTTATTAATGTAGCATGCAGCTGACAAGGTTACTAATGTAGCAAACAGCTAACAAGGTTGCTAATGTAGCATGCAGCTAACAAGGTTACTAATGTAGCATGTAGCTAACAAGGTTATTAATGTAGCATGCAGCTATCAAGGTTACTAATGTAGCATGTACCTAACAAGGTTACTAATGTAGCATGCAGCTAACAAAGTTACTAATATAGCTAACAAGGTTGCTAATGTAGCATGCAGCTAACAAGGTTATTAATGTAGCATGCAGCTAACAGGGTTGCTAATGTAGCATGCAGCTAACAGGGTTGCTAATGTAGCATGCAGCTGACAAGGTTACTAATGTAGCAAACAGCTAACAAGGTTGCTAATGTAGCATGCAGCTAACAAGGTTACTAATGTAGCATGTAGCTAACAAGGTTACTAATGTAGCATGCAGCTAACAAGGTTACTAATGTAGCTAACAAGGTTATTAATGTAGCATGCAGCTAACAAGGTTATTAATGTAGCATGCAGCTAACAGGGTTGCTAATGTAGCATGCAGCTAACAGGGTTGCTAATGTAGCATGCAGCTAACAAGGTTATTAATGTGGCATGCAGCTATCAAGGTTACTAATGTAGCATGGAGCTAACAAGGTTATTAATGTAGCATGCAGCTAACACGGTTACTAATGTAGCATGCAGCTAACAAGGTTACTAATGTAGCTAACAAGGTTATTAATGTAGCATGCAGCTAACAAGGTTATTAATGTAGCATGCAGCTAACAGGGTTGCTAATGCAGCATGCAGCTAACAGGTCTGCTAATGTAGTATGCAGCTGACAGGGTTATTAATGTAGCATGCAGCTAACAGGGTTGCTAATGTATTATGCAGCTAACAGGGTTGCTAATGTAGCATGCAGCTAACAGGGTTGCTAATGTAGTATGCAGCTAACAGGGTTGCTAATGTAGCATGCAGCAAACAGGGTTGCTAATGTAGTATGCAGCTAACAGGGTTGCTAATGTAGCATGTACCTAACAAGTTTATTAATGTAGCATGCAGCTAACAAGGTTACTAATGTAGCATGCAGCTAACAAGGTTACTAATATAGCTAATAAGGTTATTAATGTAGCATGCAGCTAACAAGGTTATTAATGTAGCATGCAGCTAACAGGGTTGCTAATGTAGCATGCAGCTAACAGGGTTGCTAATGTAGCATGCAGCTGACAAGGTTACTAATGTAGCAAACAGCTAACAAGGTTGCTAATGTAGCATGCAGCTAACAAGGTTACTAATGTAGCATGTAGCTAACAAGGTTACTAATGTAGCATGCAGCTAACAAGGTTACTAATGTAGCTAACAAGGTTATTAATGTAGCATGCAGCTAACAAGGTTATTAATGTAGCATGCAGCTAACAGGGTTGCTAATGTAGCATGCAGCTAACAGGGTTGCTAATGTAGCATGCAGCTAACAAGGTTATTAATGTGGCATGCAGCTATCAAGGTTACTAATGTAGCATGGAGCTAACAAGGTTACTAATGTAGCATGCAGCTAACGAGGTTACTAATGTAGCTAACAAGGTTATTAATGTAGCATGCAGCTAACAAGGTTATTAATGTAGCATGCAGCTAACAGGGTTGCTAATGTAGCATGCAGCTAACAGGGTTGCTAATGTAGCATGCAGCTGACAAGGTTACTAATGTAGCAAACAGCTAACAAGGTTGCTAATGTAGCATGCAGCTAACAAGGTTACTAATGTAGCATGTAGCTAACAAGGTTATTAATGTAGCATGCAGCTATCAAGGTTACTAATGTAGCATGTACCTAACAAGGTTACTAATGTAGCATGCAGCTAACAAGGTTAATAATGTAGCATGTAGCTAACAAGGTTATTAATGTAGCATGCAGCTATCAAGGTTACTAATGTAGCATGTACCTAACAAGGTTATTAATGTAGCATGCAGCTAACAAGGTTACTAATGTAGCATGCAGCTAACAAGGTTACTAATGTAGCTAACAAGGTTATTAATGTAGCATGCAGCTAACAAGGTTATTAATGTAGCATGCAGCTAACAGGGTTGCTAATGTAGCATGCAGCTGACAAGGTTACTAATGTAGCAAACAGCTAACAAGGTTGCTAATGTAGCATGCAGCAAACAAGGTTACTAATGTAGCATTTAGCTAACAAGGTTATTAATGTAGCATGCAGCTATCAAGGTTACTAATGTAGCATGTACCTAACAAGGTTACTAATGTAGCATGCAGCTAACAAGGTTACTAATGTAGCATGTACCTAACAAGGTTATTAATGTAGCATGCAGCTAACAAGGTTACTAATGTATCATGCAGCTAACAAGGTTATTAATGTAGCATGCAGCTAACAGGGTTGCTAATGTAGCATGCAGCTAACAGGGTTGCTAATGTAGCATGCAGCTGACAAGGTTACTAATGTAGCAAACAGCTAACAAGGTTGCTAATGTAGCATGCAGCTAACAGGGTTGCTAATGTTGCATGCAGCTAAGAGGGTTGCTAATGTAGTATGCAGCTAACAGGGTTGCTAATGTAGCATGCAGCTAACAAAGTTACTAATGTAGCATGTAGCTAACAAGGTTATTAATGTAGCATGCAGCTATCAAGGTTACTAATGTAGCATGTACCTAACAAGGTTATTAATGTAGCATGCAGCTAACAAGGTTGCTAATGTATCATGCAGCTAACAAGGTTATTAATGTAGCATGCAGCTAACAGGGTTGCTAATGTAGCATGCAGCTAACAGGGTTGCTAATGTAGCATGCAGCTGACAAGGTTACTAATGTAGCAAACAGCTAACAAGGTTGCTAATGTAGCATGCAGCTAACAAGGTTACTAATGTAGCATGTAGCTAACAAGGTTATTAATGTAGCATGCAGCTATCAAGGTTACTAATGTAGCATGTACCTAACAAGGTTACTAATGTAGCATGCAGCTAACAAGGTTACTAATGTAGCTAACAAGGTTATTAATGTAGCATGCAGCTAACAGGGTTGCTAATGTATTATGCAGCTAACAGGGTTGCTAATGTAGCATGCAGCTAACATGGTTGCTAATATAGCATGCAGCTAACAGGGTTGCTAATGTAGCATGCAGCTAACAGGGTTGCTAATGTAGCATGCAGCTAACAAGGTTATTAATGTAGCATGCAGCTAACAGGGTTGCTAATGTAGCATGCAGCTAACAAGGTTACTAATGTAGCTAACAAGGTTATTAATGTAGCATGCAGCTAACAAGGTTATTAATGTAGCATGCAGCTAACAAGGTCACTAATGTAGCATGCAGCTAACAAGGTTACTAATGTAGCATGCAGCTCACAAGGTTATTAATGTAGCATGCAGCTAACAAGGTTACTAATGTAGCATGCAGCTAACAAGGTTATTAATGTAGCATGCAGCTAACAAGGTTACTAATGTAGCATGCAGCTAACAAGGTTATTAATGTAGCATGCAGCTAACAAGGTTACTAATGTAGCATGCAGCTAACAAGGTTAATAATGTAGCATGCAGCTAACAAGGTTACTAATGTAGCATGCAGCTCACAAGGTTATTAATGTAGCATGCAGCTAACAAGGTTACTAATGTAGCATGCAGCTAACAAGGTTATTAATGTAGCATGCAGCTAACAAGGTCACTAATGTAGCATGTACCTAACAAGGTTACTAATGTAGCATGCAGCTAACAAGGTTACTAATGTAGCATGTAGCTAACAAGGTTATTAATGTAGCATGCAGCTATCAAGGTTACTAATGTAGCATGTACCTAACAAGGTTATTAATGTAGCATGCAGCTAACAAGGTTATTAATGTAGCATGCAGCTAACAGGTTATTAATGTAGCATGCAGCTAACAGGGTTGCTAATGTAGCATGCAGCTGACAAGGTCACTAATGTAGCATGCAGCTAACAAGGTTACTAATGTAGCATGCAGCTCACAAGGTTATTAATATAGCATGTAGCTAACAAGGTTACTAATGTAGCATGCAGCTAACAAGGTTAATAATGTAGCTAACAAGGTTATTAATTTCAATTCAATTCAATTCAATTCAATTTTATTTCAAGTGTCTTATCATAACAAAGTTATCTCAAGACACTATACAGTTGAAATAAGACTACAGTTGATTAAGGAAAAATAGATCCAGCAATTCAACAAAGAGCAAGAAACAAAACACTGTACAGTGAGCAATGGAGAGGAAAAACTTCCTTTTAATGTATTATTAATTTTTAATGTAGCATGCAGCCAACAAGGTTACTAATGTAGCATGCAGCTAACAAGGTTACTAATGTAGCATGTAGCTAACAAGGTTATTAATGTAGCATGCAGCCAACAAGGTTACTAATGTAGCATGCAGCTAACAAGGTTACTAATGTAGCATGTAGCTAACAAGGTTACTAATGTAGCATGCAGCCAACAAGGTTACTAATGTAGCATGCAGCTAACAAGGTTACTAATGTAGCATGTAGCTAACAAGGTTATTAATGTAGCATGCAGCTATCAAGGTTACTAATGTAGCATGTACCTAACAAGGTTACTAATGTAGCATGCAGCTAACAAGGTTACTAATGTAGCATGTAGCTAACAAGGTTATTAATGTAGCATGCAGCTATCAAGGTTACTAATGTAGCATGTACCTAACAAGGTTACTAATGTAGCATGCAGCTAACAAGGTTACTAATGTAGCATGCAGCTAACAAGGTTACTAATGTAGCATGCAGCCAACAAGGTTACTAATGTAGCATGCAGCTAACAAGGTTACTAATGTAGCATGTAGCTAACAAGGTTATTAATGTAGCATGCAGCTATCAAGGTTACTAATGTAGCATGTACCTAACAAGGTTATTAATGTAGCATGCAGCTAACAAGGTTACTAATGTAGCATGCAGCTAACAAGGTTACTAATGTAGCATGTAGCTAACAAGGTTATGAATGTAGCATGCAGCTATCAAGGTTGCTAATGTAGCATGTACCTAACAAGGTTACTAATGTAGCATGCAGCTAACAAGGTTACTAATGTAGCATGCAGCTAACAAGGTTACTAATGTAGCTAACAAGGTTACTAATGTAGCTAACAAGGTTACTAATGTAGCTAACAAGGTTATTAATGTAGCATGCAGCTAACAGGGTTGCTAATGTAGCATGCAGCTAACAGGTCTGCTAATGTAATATGCAGCTAACAAGGTTATTAATGTAGCATGCAGCTATCAAGGTTACTAATGTAGCATGTACCTAACAAGGTTACTAATGTAGCATGCAGCTAACAAGGTTACTAATGTAGCATGCAGCTAACAAGGTTACTAATGTAGCATGTACCTAACAAGGTTACTAATGTAGCATGCAGCTAACAAGGTTACTAATGTAGCATGTAGCTAACAAGGTTATTAATGTAGCATGCAGCTATCAAGGTTACTAATGTAGCATGTACCTAACAAGGTTATTAATGTAGCATGCAGCTAACAAGGTTACTAATGTAGCATGCAGCTAACAAGGTTACTAATGTAGCATGTAGCTAACAAGGTTATGAATGTAGCATGCAGCTATCAAGGTTACTAATGTAGCATGTACCTAACAAGGTTACTAATGTAGCATGCAGCTAACAAGGTTACTAATGTAGCATGCAGCTAACAAGGTTACTAATGTAGCTAACAAGGTTACTAATGTAGCTAACAAGGTTACTAATGTAGCTAACAAGGATATTAATGTAGCATGCAGCTAACAGGGTTGCTAATGTAATATGCAGCTAACAGGGTTATTAATGTAGCATGCAGCTAACAGGGTTGCTAATGTATTATGCAGCTAACAGGGTTGCTAATGTAGCATGCAGCTAACAGGGTTTGCTAATGTAGTATGCAGCTAACAGGGTTGCTAATGTAGCATGCAGCTAACAGGGTTGCTAATGTAGTATGCAGCTAACAGGGTTGCTAATGTAGCATGCAGCTAACAGGGTTGCTAATGTAGCATGCAGCTAACAGGGTTGCTAATATAGCATGCAGCTAACAGGGTTCCTAATGTAGCATGCAGCTAACTAGGTTACTAATGTAGCTAACAAGGTTATTAATGTAGCATGCAGCTAACAAGGTTATTAATGTAGCATGCAGCTAACAGTGTTGCTAATGTAGCATGCAGCTAACATGTCTGCTAATGTAATATGCAGCTAACAGGGTTATTAATGTAGCATGCAGCTAACAGGGTTGCTAATGTATTATGCAGCTAACAGGGTTGCTAATGTAGCATGCAGCTAACAGGGTTTGCTAATGTAGTATGCAGCTAACAGGGTTGCTAATGTAGCATGCAGCTAACAGGGTTGCTAATGTAGCATGCAGCTAACAGGGTTACTAATGTAGCATGCAGCTAACAGGGTTGCTAATATAGCATGCAGCTAACAGGGTTCCTAATGTAGCATGCAGCTAACAAGGTTACTAATGTAGCTAACAAGGTTATTAATGAAGCATGCAGCTAACAAGGTTATTAATGTAGCATGCAGCTAACAGGGTTGCTAATGTAGCATGCAGCTAACATGTCTGCTAATGTAATATGCATTTAACAGGGTTATTAATGTAGCATGCAGCTAACAGGGTTGCTAATGTATTATGCAGCTAACAGGGTTGCTAATGTAGCATGCAGCTAACAGGGTTTGCTAATGTAGTATGCAGCTAACAGGGTTGCTAATGTAGCATGCAGCTAACAGGGTTGCTAATGTAGCATGCAGCTAACAGGGTTACTAATGTAGCATGCAGCTAACAGGGTTGCTAATATAGCATGCAGCTAACAGGGTTCCTAATGTAGCATGCAGCTAACAAGGTTATTAATGTAGCATGCAGCTAACAGGGTTGCTAATATAGCATGCAGCTAACAGGGTTCCTAATGTAGCATGCAGCTGACAAGGTTACTAATGTAGCAAACAGCTAACAAGGTTGCTAATGTAGCATGCAGCTAACAAGGTTGCTAATGTAGCATGTAGCTAACAAGGTTTTTAATGTAGCATGCAGCTATCAAGGTTACTAATGTAGCATGTACCCAACAAGGTTATTAATGTAGCATGCAGCTAACAAGGTTACTAATGTAGCTAACAAAGTTATTAATGTAGCATGCAGCTAACAAGGTTATTAATGTAGCATGCAGCTAACAGGGTTGCTAATATAGCATGCAGCTAACAGGGTTCCTAATGTAGCATGCAGCTGACAAGGTTACTAATGTAGCAAACAGCTAACAAGGTTGCTAATGTAGCATGCAGCTAACAAGGTTGCTAATGTAGCATGTAGCTAACAAGGTTATTAATGTAGCATGCATCTATCAAGGTTACTAATGTAGCATGTACCCAACAAGGTTATTAATGTAGCATGCAGCTAACAAGGTTACTAATGTAGCTAACAAGGTTATTAATGTAGCATGCAGCTAACAAGGTTATTAATGTAGCATGCAGCTAACAGGGTTGCTAATGTAGCATGCAGCTAACAGGGTTGCTAATGTAGTATGCAGCTAACAGGGTTGCTAATGTAGCATGCAGCCAACAGGGTTGCTAATGTAGTATGCAGCTAACAGGGTTGCTTATGTAGCATGCAGCTAACAGGGTTGCTAATATAGCATGCAGCTAACAGGGTTCCTAATGTAGCATGCAGCTGACAAGGTTACTAATGTAGCAAACAGCTAACAAGGTTGCTACTGTAGCATGCAGCTAACACGGTTGCTAATGTAGCATGCAGCTAAAAAGGTTGCTAATGTAGCAAACAGCTAACAAGGTTGCTAATGTAGCATGCAGCTAACATGGTTGCTAATGTAGCATGCAGCTAACAAGGTTACTCATGTAGCATGCAGCTAACAAGGTTATTAACGTAGCATGCAGCTAACAGGGTTGCTAATGTAGCATGCAGCTAACAAGGTTATTAATGTAGCATGCAGCTAACAGGGTTGCTAATGTAGCATGCAGTTAACAAGGTTACTAATGTAGTATGCAGCTAACAGGGTTGCTAATGTAGTATGCAGCTAACAAGGTTATTAATGTAGCATGCAGCTAACAGGGTTGCTAATGTAGCATGCAGTTAACACGGTTACTCATGTAGCATGCAGCTAACAGGGTTGCTAATGTAGCATGCAGTTAACACGGTTACTCATGTAGCATGCAGCTAACAGGGTTGCTAATGTAGCATGCAGCTAACAGGGTTGCTAATGTAGCATGCAGTTAACACGGTTACTCATGTAGCATGCAGCTAACAGGGTTTCTCATGTAGCATGCAGCTAACAGGGTTGCTAATGTAGCATGCAGCTAACAGGGTTGCTAATGTAGCATGCAGCTAACAGGGTTTCTCATGTAGCATGCAGCTAACAGGGTTTCTCATGTAGCATGCAGCTAACAGGGTTGCTAATGTAGCATGCAGCTAACAGGGTTGCTAATGTAGCATGCAGCTAACAAGGTTATTAATGTGTTTATTTGTCGTCAAAGTGTTTATTTAAGAGTATTTGTTATTCATTACCTCAAAGAACGTTTCATTCTCAACGAGATGTCGTCACATTCAGAGGTTGATTGTTTGATTGATTGATTGATTGACAGGTCAATGACAGTGAAAACTCCTTCACTCATCAGTTGAAAACACAAAAGAAGAAGAATGGTTCAAACCTCCAGATGTTTGACTACGTGGGAGGTTCACGAACGTCTGCAGCAAAATATGAAATAAAGTCATTAAGTTCCAAACATCAAACTCTCAAATCCAATAAGATTCTTATTAAAAGTTCAGTTCGTTCCAGAGACGAGTGAAAGCAGGAGTGTTTGCATCATGTGATCGATATTCAACGTGATCTACCCTGATGGAGGTACACTAGTAGTATATTATATTTATTATATATTATATATTATATATTATATATTATATATTATATATTATATATTATATATTATATATTATATATTATATATTATATATTATATATTATTTATTCTATATTGTATATTATATATTATATATTATATATTATTTATTCTATATTCTATATTATTTATTTTAAATTATATATTATATATTATATATTATATATTATATATTGTATATTATATATTATATATTATATATTATATATTATTTATTCTATATTCTATATTATTTATTTTAAATTATATATTATATATTATATATTATATATTATATATTATTTATTCTATATTATATATTATATATTATATATTATATATTATATATTATATATTATATATTGTATATTATATATTATATATTATATATTATATATTATATATTATATATTGTATATTATATATTATATATTATATATTATATATTATTTATTATATATTATATATTATATATTATATATTGTATATTATATATTATATATTATATATTATATATTATATATTGTATATTATATATTATATATTATATATTATATATTATATATTGTATATTATATATTATATATTATATATTATATATTATATATTATATATTATATATTATATATTATATATTATTTATTCTATATTCTATATTATTTATTTTAAATTATATATTATATATTATGTATTACACACACACACTGATGATACAATAGAGTCACACATCACAACAACAAACACACACATACACACTTTAACCCACACGCACATGCACTTCAACACACACTCACATACACTCTTTAACACACACACACATACACACTATAACACACACTCACATACACACTTTAAGACACACACACATACACACTTTACCACACGCTCACATACACCCTTTAACACACACAAATATACACACTTTAACACACACACACACATTGACAACAATAATCACATGTTGTAGCTCAAACTGTGTGTGTGTGTGCAAAGGTTAAAGGTCAATTAAACCAGCAATAAGTAACATTTAAACGTGGTTTCTAGTGTCAGTGTCTGAGAGTCTCTGTTGCGCAGACGTAACAAACCACATACTTGTTGTAAATTCACACAATGTTGGAGAGTAAAGAGATGTATTTCAATTAGTTTGTTGTTGTTGTTTGTAGATTTGTGTGTATTTAAAAAACGATGACACAACAGTGTCGGTCTAGACTTGCTTCAGTGGCCTGAACATTTCTAATGTATCTGTACATGATGTTCATCTGATCCTTCTCTTGTTGAACCTGGACTTCATCCCTGAACCTAAGCCTTTGAAAGTTAGGTCTCAGAGGCGTGTCATCTCAGCCGATACTGCAGACAGTTTTTCTGCTATGTTTGACGCTCTTTCCTTTGATGACTCAACGTGTTTGATTCACTGTTTCACTGATCATTGTGTTGAAATACTTGGACAAATGAAGATCTCCTGAGTCTGAAGAGACTTTGTGGAAAGACTGAGCGTCTCTGGAAGTCTACTAAACTTGAGGTGCATAGACTTCACCTCAGGGATCTGATGACTTCTTACAATGAGATGGTAGAAACTGCTAGATCTGATTACATCAGAAAACTGGTAGCAGCAAATAAGAAAAACCCCAAAGTTTTGTTTGACACGATTAATTCTCTTGTGTCTCCTGCTCCTCAAATCACGCCTGTCTTCTGTGAAGCTGACAGCAATGATTGTTGAGATTTTTCATTGACAAAATGAAATTGATCAAAGAGAAAATCTCTCCCCCTTTGTTTGGAACCCCTACTGTCTCTGAGCCCCTCTCCTCCTCTTGGTCTTCCTTCACTGCTGTATCTTTGGGTGATATTTCATCACTAGTGAACAAGATGAAACCCTCCTCTTGCTCAGATGACGTCCTTCCTTGTAGGCTTTTTATCAAAGTATTTGATGTAATTGACCCCTGAGTTACCAATATGGTGAACCTCTCCCTTTCCACAGGAGTTTTTAATGCATTTAAACCATTGTGGAGCCTCTGCTCAAAAAACCAGGCTTAGACCCAACTGACCTCAGTAATTTCAGGCCTATTTCTAAACTTCATTCTTGTCCAGCATCTTGGAGAAGGTTGTGTCTGAGCAGCTGTTCCTGGATCAGAGCGACATCCATGAGAAGTTTCAGTCTGGCTTCCGTAAACATCACTCTACGGAGACAGCTTTATTGAAAGTGTCCAGTGACATCATGATGTTCTGGTTCTCTTGGATCTGTCGTCAGCCTTTGACACAGTTGAACCAGATCCTGCTGAGAAGACTGAGGGATGAAGACTGTCTGGGTCTGTGTTAGAATGGTTCTCATCTTACCTTTCTGGGCGCAGTTTTAGTGTATCTGTCAATCAAATGAGGTCTGAATCGGCAGATCTGTTGTGTGGAGTCCCTCAAGGTTCTGTTCTGGGTCCTTTGTTGTTTTTGCTGTACTTGATTCCCCTCGGTAAAATCATTCAGAGATTTCCAGATGTTTCTTATCACATGTTTGCTGATGGCATCCAGCTCTACTGCTCTGTTGATCCAACTGAGCCTCAGAGGCTGAACTTAGTCAATTGTTGCTAGAAATCAAACAATGAGTGAAAACACTTTGAAGCTAAATGTGGACAAAACTGAAACTCTGGTGATTGTTGATGATAAGATTCCAGGGTTGAGTCAGTACTTGGGTGACTTATGTCAGTCTGTCAAACTGAGCCTGAGAAACCTGGGTGTTGTATTTGATAAAGACATGTCTCTTGTTCAACACTGAAGAAAACTGACCAGAAACTGTTTCCTTCAACTGAGAAAAATCTCTAAACTTTGGAGTTTGGAAAATGTTGTCGGAACATGATCTGGATCTTATAATCCATGTGTTTGTTTCTTCTCGTCTGGACTATTGTAACAGTTTGTTTTCATGTCTTAACAAGAAGGATCTTCTCGTCTGCAGTTGATTCAGAACTCTGAGCCGCTCTAGTAGAAGAACTCACATTTCTCCTTCAAACTCTTCACTGGCTTCCAGTTTCTTTCAGGAACATTTAAAATTCTGGTTCTTACTTTCAGATCTATTCATGGTCAGAACATCTGTGTTTGATGATCTACTGACTCCTTTAAGAAACATCTGTGTTTGATGATCTACTGACTCCTTCAAGAAACATCTGTGTTTGATGATCTACTGACTCCTTCAAGAAACATCTGTGTTTGATGATCTACTGACTCCTTCAAGAAACATCTGTGTTTGATGATCTACTGACTCCTTCAAGAAACATGTGTGTTTGATGATCTACTGACTCCTTCAAGAAACATCTGTGTTTGATGATCTACTGACTCCTTCAAGAAACATGTGTGTTTGATGATCTACTGACTCCTTTAAGAAACATATGTGTTTGATGATCTACTGACTCCTTCAAGAAACATCTGTGTTTGATGATCTACTGACTCCTTCAAGAAACATCTGTGTTTGATGATCTACTGACTCCTTCAAGAAACATCTGTGTTTGATGATCTACTGACTCCTTCAAGAAACATCTGTGTTTGATGATCTACTGACTCCTTCAAGAAACATGTGTGTTTGATGATCTACTGACTCCTTCAAGAAACATCTGTGTTTGATGATCTACTGACTCCTTTAAGAAACATCTGTGTTTGATGATCTACTGACTCCTTCAAGAAACATGTGTGTTTGATGATCTACTGACTCCTTCAAGAAACATCTGTGTTTGATGATCTACTGACTCCTTCAAGAAACATCTGTGTTTGATGATCTACTGACTCCTTTAAGAAACATGTGTGTTTGATGATCTACTGACTCCTTCAAGAAACATCTGTGTTTGATGATCTACTGACTCCTTCAAGAAACATCTATGTTTGATGATCTACTGACTCCTTCAAGAAACATCTGTGTTTGATGATCTACTGACTCCTTTAAGAAACATCTGTGTTTGATGATCTACTGACTCCTTCAAGAAACATCTGTGTTTGATGATCTACTGACTCCTTCAAGAAACATGTGTGTTTGATGATCTACTGACTCCTTCAAGAAACATCTGTGTTTGATGATCTACTGACTCCTTCAAGAAACATCTGTGTTTGATGATCTACTGACTCCTTCAAGAAACATGTGTGTTTGATGATCTACTGACTCCTTTAAGAAACATATGTGTTTGATGATCTACTGACTCCTTCAAGAAACATCTGTGTTTGATGATCTACTGACTCCTTCAAGAAACATCTGTGTTTGATGATCTACTGACTCCTTCAAGAAACATGTGTGTTTGATGATCTACTGACTCCTTCAAGAAACATCTGTGTTTGATGATCTACTGACTCCTTCAAGAAACATCTGTGTTTGATGATCTACTGACTCCTTCAAGAAACATCTGTGTTTGATGATCTACTGACTCCTTCAAGAAACATGTGTGTTTGATGATCTACTGACTCCTTCAAGAAACATCTGTGTTTGATGATCTACTGACTCCTTCAAGAAACATCTGTGTTTGATGATCTACTGACTCCTTCAAGAAACATGTGTGTTTGATGATCTACTGACTCCTTTAAGAAACATATGTGTTTGATGATCTACTGACTCCTTCAAGAAACATCTGTGTTTGATGATCTACTGACTCCTTCAAGAAACATCTGTGTTTGATGATCTACTGACTCCTTCAAGAAACATCTGTGTTTGATGATCTACTGACTCCTTCAAGAAACATGTGTGTTTGATGATCTACTGACTCCTTCAAGAAACATCTGTGTTTGATGATCTACTGACTCCTTTAAGAAACATCTGTGTTTGATGATCTACTGACTCCTTCAAGAAACATGTGTGTTTGATGATCTACTGACTCCTTCAAGAAACATCTGTGTTTGATGATCTACTGACTCCTTCAAGAAACATCTGTGTTTGATGATCTACTGACTCCTTTAAGAAACATGTGTGTTTGATGATCTACTGACTCCTTCAAGAAACATCTGTGTTTGATGATCTACTGACTCCTTCAAGAAACATCTATGTTTGATGATCTACTGACTCCTTCAAGAAACATCTGTGTTTGATGATCTACTGACTCCTTTAAGAAACATCTGTGTTTGATGATCTACTGACTCCTTCAAGAAACATCTGTGTTTGATGATCTACTGACTCCTTCAAGAAACATCTGTGTTTGATGATCTACTGACTCCTTCAAGAAACATCTGTGTTTGATGATCTACTGACTCCTTCAAGAAACATGTGTGTTTGATGATCTACTGACTCCTTCAAGAAACATCTGTGTTTGATGATCTACTGACTCCTTCAAGAAACATCTGTGTTTGATGATCTACTGACTCCTTCAAGAAACATGTGTGTTTGATGATCTACTGACTCCTTTAAGAAACATATGTGTTTGATGATCTACTGACTCCTTCAAGAAACATCTGTGTTTGATGATCTACTGACTCCTTCAAGAAACATCTGTGTTTGATGATCTACTGACTCCTTCAAGAAACATCTGTGTTTGATGATCTACTGACTCCTTCAAGAAACATCTGTGTTTGATGATCTACTGACTCCTTCAAGAAACATGTGTGTTTGATGATCTACTGACTCCTTCAAGAAACATCTGTGTTTGATGATCTACTGACTCCTTTAAGAAACATGTGTGTTTGATGATCTACTGACTCCTTCAAGAAACATCTGTGTTTGATGATCTACTGACTCCTTCAAGAAACATCTATGTTTGATGATCTACTGACTCCTTCAAGAAACATCTGTGTTTGATGATCTACTGACTCCTTTAAGAAACATCTGTGTTTGATGATCTACTGACTCCTTCAAGAAACATCTGTGTTTGATGATCTACTGACTCCTTCAAGAAACATCTGTGTTTGATGATCTACTGACTCCTTCAAGAAACATCTGTGTTTGATGATCTACTGACTCCTTCAAGAAACATCTGTGTTTGATGATCTACTGACTCCTTCAAGAAACATCTGTGTTTGATGATCTACTGACTCCTTCAAGAAACATCTGTGTTTGATGATCTACTGACTACTTCAAGAAACATGTGTGTTTGATGATCTACTGACTCCTTCAAGAAACATCTGTGTTTGATGATCTACTGACTCCTTTAAGAAACATGTGTGTTTGATGATCTACTGACTCCTTCAAGAAACATCTGTGTTTGATGATCTACTGACTCCTTCAAGAAACATGTGTGTTTGATGATCTACTGACTCCTTCAAGAAACATGTGTGTTTGATGATCTACTGACTCTTTCAAGAAACATCTGTGTTTGATGATCTACTGACTCCTTCAAGAAACATCTGTGTTTGATGATCTACTGACTCCTTCAAGAAACATCTGTGTTTGATGATCTACTGACTCCTTCAAGAAACATCTGTGTTTGATGATCTACTGACTCCTTCAAGAAACATCTGTGTTTGATGATCTACTGACTCCTTCAAGAAACATCTGTGTTTGATGATCTACTGACTCCTTCAAGAAACATCTGTGTTTGATGATCTACTGACTCCTTCAAGAAACATGTGTGTTTGATGATCTACTGACTCCTTCAAGAAACATCTGTGTTTGATGATCTACTGACTCCTTCAAGAAACATCTGTGTTTGATGATCTACTGACTCCTTTAAGAAACATCT
Source organism: Callionymus lyra (assembly GCF_982586985.1). Taxonomy (NCBI): domain Eukaryota; kingdom Metazoa; phylum Chordata; class Actinopteri; order Syngnathiformes; family Callionymidae; genus Callionymus; species Callionymus lyra. The sequence goes on along the minus strand of NC_141820.1, from coordinate 1,215,263 downwards.
GTGTTTGATGATCTACTGACTCCTTCAAGAAACATGTGTGTTTGATGATCTACTGACTCCTTCAAGAAACATGTGTGTTTGATGATCTACTGACTCCTTCAAGAAACATCTGTGTTTGATGATCTACTGACTCCTTTAAGAAACATCTGTGTTTGATGATCTACTGACTCCTTCAAGAAACATGTGTGTTTGATGATCTACTGACTCCTTCAAGAAACATGTGTGTTTGATGATCTACTGACTCCTTCAAGAAACATGTGTGTTTGATGATCTACTGACTCCTTTAAGAAACATCTGTGTTTGATGATCTACTGACTCCTTCAAGAAACATCTGTGTTTGATGATCTACTGACTCCTTCAAGAAACATCTGTGTTTGATGATCTACTGACTCCTTCAAGAAACATGTGTGTTTGATGATCTACTGACTCCTTCAAGAAACATCTGTGTTTGATGATCTACTGACTCCTTCAAGAAACATCTGTGTTTGATGATCTACTGACTCCTTTAAGAAACATCTGTGTTTGATGATCTACTGACTCCTTCAAGAAACATGTGTGTTTGATGATCTACTGACTCCTTCAAGAAACATCTGTGTTTGATGATCTACTGACTCCTTCAAGAAACATCTGTGTTTGATGATCTACTGACTCCTTTAAGAAACATGTGTGTTTGATGATCTACTGACTCCTTCAAGAAACATCTGTGTTTGATGATCTACTGACTCCTTCAAGAAACATCTATGTTTGATGATCTACTGACTCCTTCAAGAAACATCTGTGTTTGATGATCTACTGACTCCTTTAAGAAACATCTGTGTTTGATGATCTACTGACTCCTTCAAGAAACATCTGTGTTTGATGATCTACTGACTCCTTCAAGAAACATCTGTGTTTGATGATCTACTGACTCCTTCAAGAAACATCTGTGTTTGATGATCTACTGACTCCTACAAGAAACATGTGTGTTTGATGATCTACTGACTCCTTCAAGAAACATCTGTGTTTGATGATCTACTGACTCCTTCAAGAAACATCTGTGTTTGATGATCTACTGACTCCTTCAAGAAACATGTGTGTTTGATGATCTACTGACTCCTTTAAGAAACATATGTGTTTGATGATCTACTGACTCCTTCAAGAAACATCTGTGTTTGATGATCTACTGACTCCTTCAAGAAACATCTGTGTTTGATGATCTACTGACTCCTTCAAGAAACATCTGTGTTTGATGATCTACTGACTCCTTCAAGAAACATCTGTGTTTGATGATCTACTGACTCCTTCAAGAAACATGTGTGTTTGATGATCTACTGACTCCTTCAAGAAACATCTGTGTTTGATGATCTACTGACTCCTTTAAGAAACATGTGTGTTTGATGATCTACTGACTCCTTCAAGAAACATCTGTGTTTGATGATCTACTGACTCCTTCAAGAAACATCTATGTTTGATGATCTACTGACTCCTTCAAGAAACATCTGTGTTTGATGATCTACTGACTCCTTTAAGAAACATCTGTGTTTGATGATCTACTGACTCCTTCAAGAAACATCTGTGTTTGATGATCTACTGACTCCTTCAAGAAACATCTGTGTTTGATGATCTACTGACTCCTTCAAGAAACATCTGTGTTTGATGATCTACTGACTCCTTCAAGAAACATCTGTGTTTGATGATCTACTGACTCCTTCAAGAAACATCTGTGTTTGATGATCTACTGACTCCTTCAAGAAACATCTGTGTTTGATGATCTACTGACTACTTCAAGAAACATGTGTGTTTGATGATCTACTGACTCCTTCAAGAAACATCTGTGTTTGATGATCTACTGACTCCTTTAAGAAACATGTGTGTTTGATGATCTACTGACTCCTTCAAGAAACATCTGTGTTTGATGATCTACTGACTCCTTCAAGAAACATGTGTGTTTGATGATCTACTGACTCCTTCAAGAAACATGTGTGTTTGATGATCTACTGACTCTTTCAAGAAACATCTGTGTTTGATGATCTACTGACTCCTTCAAGAAACATCTGTGTTTGATGATCTACTGACTCCTTCAAGAAACATCTGTGTTTGATGATCTACTGACTCCTTCAAGAAACATCTGTGTTTGATGATCTACTGACTCCTTCAAGAAACATCTGTGTTTGATGATCTACTGACTCCTTCAAGAAACATCTGTGTTTGATGATCTACTGACTCCTTCAAGAAACATCTGTGTTTGATGATCTACTGACTCCTTCAAGAAACATGTGTGTTTGATGATCTACTGACTCCTTCAAGAAACATCTGTGTTTGATGATCTACTGACTCCTTCAAGAAACATCTGTGTTTGATGATCTACTGACTCCTTTAAGAAACATCTGTGTTTGATGATCTACTGACTCCTTCAAGAAACATGTGTGTTTGATGATCTACTGACTCCTTCAAGAAACATGTGTGTTTGATGATCTACTGACTCCTTCAAGAAACATCTGTGTTTGATGATCTACTGACTCCTTTAAGAAACATCTGTGTTTGATGATCTACTGACTCCTTCAAGAAACATGTGTGTTTGATGATCTACTGACTCCTTCAAGAAACATGTGTGTTTGATGATCTACTGACTCCTTCAAGAAACATGTGTGTTTGATGATCTACTGACTCCTTTAAGAAACATCTGTGTTTGATGATCTACTGACTCCTTCAAGAAACATCTGTGTTTGATGATCTACTGACTCCTTCAAGAAACATCTGTGTTTGATGATCTACTGACTCCTTCAAGAAACATGTGTGTTTGATGATCTACTGACTCCTTCAAGAAACATCTGTGTTTGATGATCTACTGACTCCTTCAAGAAACATCTGTGTTTGATGATCTACTGACTCCTTCAAGAAACATCTGTGTTTGATGATCTACTGACTCCTTCAAGAAACATCTGTGTTTGATGATCTACTGACTCCTTCAAGAAACATCTGTGTTTGATGATCTACTGACTCCTTCAAGAAACATCTGTGTTTGATGATCTACTGACTCCTTCAAGAAACATCTGTGTTTGATGATCTACTGACTCCTTCAAGAAACATCTGTGTTTGATGATCTACTGACTCCTTTAAGAAACATCTGTGTTTGATGATCTACTGACTCCTTTAAGAAACATCTGTGTTTGATGATCTACTGACTCCTTCAAGAAACATGTGTGTTTGATGATCTACTGACTCCTTCAAGAAACATGTGTGTTTGATGATCTACTGACTCCTTCAAGAAACATCTGTGTTTGATGATCTACTGACTCCTTTAAGAAACATCTGTGTTTGATGATCTACTGACTCCTTCAAGAAACATGTGTGTTTGATGATCTACTGACTCCTTCAAGAAACATCTGTGTTTGATGATCTACTGACTCCTTCAAGAAACATCTGTGTTTGATGATCTACTGACTCCTTCAAGAAACATCTGTGTTTGATGATCTACTGACTCCTTCAAGAAACATCTGTGTTTGATGATCTACTGACTCCTTCAAGAAACATCTGTGTTTGATGATCTACTGACTCCTTTAAGAAACATCTGTGTTTGATGATCTACTGACTCCTTTAAGAAACATCTGTGTTTGATGATCTACTGACTCCTTCAAGAAACATGTGTGTTTGATGATCTACTGACTCCTTCAAGAAACATCTGTGTTTGATGATCTACTGACTCCTTCAAGAAACATGTGTGTTTGATGATCTACTGACTCCTTCAAGAAACATGTGTGTTTGATGATCTACTGACTCCTTTAAGAAACATCTGTGTTTGATGATCTACTGACTCCTTCAAGAAACATGTGTGTTTGATGATCTACTGACTCCTTCAAGAAACATCTGTGTTTGATGATCTACTGACTCCTTCAAGAAACATCTGTGTTTGATGATCTACTGACTCCTTCAAGAAACATCTGTGTTTGATGATCTACTGACTCCTTCAAGAAACATGTGTGTTTGATGATCTACTGACTCCTTCAAGAAACATCTGTGTTTGATGATCTACTGACTCCTTCAAGAAACATCTGTGTTTGATGATCTACTGACTCCTTCAAGAAACATCTGTGTTTGATGATCTACTGACTCCTTCAAGAAACATCTGTGTTTGATGATCTACTGACTCCTTCAAGAAACATCTGTGTTTGATGATCTACTGACTCCTTCAAGAAACATCTGTGTTTGATGATCTACTGACTCCTTTAAGAAACATCTGTGTTTGATGATCTACTGACTCCTTTAAGAAACATCTGTGTTTGATGATCTACTGACTCCTTCAAGAAACATGTGTGTTTGATGATCTACTGACTCCTTCAAGAAACATGTGTGTTTGATGATCTACTGACTCCTTCAAGAAACATCTGTGTTTGATGATCTACTGACTCCTTTAAGAAACATCTGTGTTTGATGATCTACTGACTCCTTCAAGAAACATGTGTGTTTGATGATCTACTGACTCCTTCAAGAAACATCTGTGTTTGATGATCTACTGACTCCTTCAAGAAACATCTGTGTTTGATGATCTACTGACTCCTTCAAGAAACATCTGTGTTTGATGATCTACTGACTCCTTCAAGAAACATCTGTGTTTGATGATCTACTGACTCCTTCAAGAAACATCTGTGTTTGATGATCTACTGACTCCTTTAAGAAACATCTGTGTTTGATGATCTACTGACTCCTTTAAGAAACATCTGTGTTTGATGATCTACTGACTCCTTCAAGAAACATGTGTGTTTGATGATCTACTGACTCCTTCAAGAAACATCTGTGTTTGATGATCTACTGACTCCTTCAAGAAACATGTGTGTTTGATGATCTACTGACTCCTTCAAGAAACATGTGTGTTTGATGATCTACTGACTCCTTTAAGAAACATCTGTGTTTGATGATCTACTGACTCCTTCAAGAAACATGTGTGTTTGATGATCTACTGACTCCTTCAAGAAACATCTGTGTTTGATGATCTACTGACTCCTTCAAGAAACATCTGTGTTTGATGATCTACTGACTCCTTCAAGAAACATCTGTGTTTGATGATCTACTGACTCCTTCAAGAAACATGTGTGTTTGATGATCTACTGACTCCTTCAAGAAACATCTGTGTTTGATGATCTACTGACTCCTTCAAGAAACATCTGTGTTTGATGATCTACTGACTCCTTCAAGAAACATCTGTGTTTGATGATCTACTGACTCCTTCAAGAAACATGTGTGTTTGATGATCTACTGACTCCTTTAAGAAACATCTGTGTTTGATGATCTACTGACTCCTTCAAGAAACATGTGTGTTTGATGATCTACTGACTCCTTCAAGAAACATCTGTGTTTGATGATCTACTGACTCCTTCAAGAAACATCTGTGTTTGATGATCTACTGACTCCTTTAAGAAACATCTGTGTTTGATGATCTACTGACTCCTTCAAGAAACATGTGTGTTTGATGATCTACTGACTCCTTCAAGAAACATCTGTGTTTGATGATCTACTGACTCCTTCAAGAAACATCTGTGTTTGATGATCTACTGACTCCTTCAAGAAACATCTGTGTTTGATGATCTACTGACTCCTTCAAGAAACATCTGTGTTTGATGATCTACTGACTCCTTCAAGAAACATCTGTGTTTGATGATCTACTGACTCCTTTAAGAAACATCTGTGTTTGATGATCTACTGACTCCTTTAAGAAACATCTGTGTTTGATGATCTACTGACTCCTTCAAGAAACATGTGTGTTTGATGATCTACTGACTCCTTCAAGAAACATCTGTGTTTGATGATCTACTGACTCCTTCAAGAAACATGTGTGTTTGATGATCTACTGACTCCTTCAAGAAACATGTGTGTTTGATGATCTACTGACTCCTTTAAGAAACATCTGTGTTTGATGATCTACTGACTCCTTCAAGAAACATGTGTGTTTGATGATCTACTGACTCCTTCAAGAAACATCTGTGTTTGATGATCTACTGACTCCTTCAAGAAACATCTGTGTTTGATGATCTACTGACTCCTTCAAGAAACATCTGTGTTTGATGATCTACTGACTCCTTCAAGAAACATGTGTGTTTGATGATCTACTGACTCCTTCAAGAAACATCTGTGTTTGATGATCTACTGACTCCTTCAAGAAACATCTGTGTTTGATGATCTACTGACTCCTTCAAGAAACATCTGTGTTTGATGATCTACTGACTCCTTCAAGAAACATCTGTGTTTGATGATCTACTGACTCCTTCAAGAAACATCTGTGTTTGATGATCTACTGACTCCTTCAAGAAACATCTGTGTTTGATGATCTACTGACTCCTTTAAGAAACATCTGTGTTTGATGATCTACTGACTCCTTTAAGAAACATCTGTGTTTGATGATCTACTGACTCCTTCAAGAAACATGTGTGTTTGATGATCTACTGACTCCTTCAAGAAACATGTGTGTTTGATGATCTACTGACTCCTTCAAGAAACATCTGTGTTTGATGATCTACTGACTCCTTTAAGAAACATCTGTGTTTGATGATCTACTGACTCCTTCAAGAAACATGTGTGTTTGATGATCTACTGACTCCTTCAAGAAACATCTGTGTTTGATGATCTACTGACTCCTTCAAGAAACATCTGTGTTTGATGATCTACTGACTCCTTCAAGAAACATCTGTGTTTGATGATCTACTGACTCCTTCAAGAAACATCTGTGTTTGATGATCTACTGACTCCTTCAAGAAACATCTGTGTTTGATGATCTACTGACTCCTTTAAGAAACATCTGTGTTTGATGATCTACTGACTCCTTTAAGAAACATCTGTGTTTGATGATCTACTGACTCCTTCAAGAAACATGTGTGTTTGATGATCTACTGACTCCTTCAAGAAACATCTGTGTTTGATGATCTACTGACTCCTTCAAGAAACATGTGTGTTTGATGATCTACTGACTCCTTCAAGAAACATGTGTGTTTGATGATCTACTGACTCCTTTAAGAAACATCTGTGTTTGATGATCTACTGACTCCTTCAAGAAACATGTGTGTTTGATGATCTACTGACTCCTTCAAGAAACATCTGTGTTTGATGATCTACTGACTCCTTCAAGAAACATCTGTGTTTGATGATCTACTGACTCCTTCAAGAAACATCTGTGTTTGATGATCTACTGACTCCTTCAAGAAACATGTGTGTTTGATGATCTACTGACTCCTTCAAGAAACATCTGTGTTTGATGATCTACTGACTCCTTCAAGAAACATCTGTGTTTGATGATCTACTGACTCCTTCAAGAAACATCTGTGTTTGATGATCTACTGACTCCTTCAAGAAACATCTGTGTTTGATGATCTACTGACTCCTTCAAGAAACATCTCAACACACTTTGATTTTATATTTTCCTTGATTTTCTGGAACTCCTGTGTTGTTCTCAGTATTATCTTGATCTTTAAAGTATGTACTTTTTTGAATATTGTTTTGATTGTTTAAGCGCTTTGTGACCCTGGTCTGGAAAAGCTCTATACAAATAAAAATTACTTATTTACTTACTTTGTCGACACTTGTGACATGAAAGCATCACAACACACAGGTCTGACATGTTTTTATTAACACAATCTTGCCACAGCTTCAGCTTCAACAGGTACAAATCATGTAGAAACACTTTTGAAAACATCAGTTTCTATTCTAGAGTAGAAGCAGAAACACTTTTGAAAACATCGGTTTCTATTCTAGAGTAGAAGCAGAAACACTTTTGAAAACATCGGTTTCTATTCTAGAGTAGAAGCAGAAACACTTTTAAAAACATCAGTTTCTATTCTAGAGTAGAAGCAGAAACACTTTTAAAAACATCAGTTTCTATTCTAGAGTAGAAGCAGAAACACTTTTAAAAACATCAGTTTCTATTCTAGAGTAGAAGCAGAAACACTTTTAAAAACATCAGTTTCTATTCTAGAGTAGAAGCAGAAACACTTTTAAAAACATCAGTTTCTATTCTAGAGTAGAAGCAGAAACACTTTTAAAAACATCAGTTTCTATTCTAGAGTAGAAGCAGAAACACTTTTAAAAACATCAGTTTCTATTCTAGAGTAGAAGCAGAAACACTTTTAAAAACATCAGTTTCTATTCTAGAGTAGAAGCAGAAACACTTTTAAAAACATCAGATTCTATTCTAGAGTAGAAGCAGAAACACCTTTAAAAACATCAGATTCTATTCTAGAGTAGAAGCAGAAACACTTTTAAAAACATCAGTTTCTATTCTAGAGTAGAAGCAGAAACACTTTTAAAAACATCGGTTTCTATTCTAGAGTAGAAGCAGAAACACTTTTAAAAACATCAGTTTCTATTCTAGAGTAGAAGCAGAAACACTTTTAAAAACATCAGTTTCTATTCTAGAGTAGAAGCAGAAACACTTTTAAAAACATCAGTTTCTATTCTAGAGTAGAAGCAGAAACACTTTTAAAAACATCAGTTTCTATTCTAGAGTAGAAGCAGAAACACTTTTAAAAACATCCGTTTCTATTCTAGAGTAGAAGCAGAAACACTTTTAAAAACATCAGTTTCTATTCTAGAGTAGAAGCAGAAACACTTTTAAAAACATCAGTTTCTATTCTAGAGTAGAAGCAGAAACACTTTTAAAAACATCAGATTCTATTCTAGAGTAGAAGCAGAAACACTTTTAAAAACATCAGATTCTATTCTAGAGTAGAAGCAGAAACACTTTTGATCGACATGTTACAAAAATAGATTCTTCAAATATTTACACAAACATCGAAGGAAGGTCGTTCAGTGAAGGTCGAGGTCACGTTGTGTTGTTTGTTCCAGTGCGTCCACACAACTGCTCATGAATCAACACACACACTTGTGCACTTATATGTGCACGCACACATATATGAGGACACACACAAACACACACGCTTTTGCACTTTAATGAACATACACAGGCTTTTGCACTTATATGAACACATACACATTTATAAGGACACACACACACACACACACACACTTGTGCACTTATATGAACACATATAAGGACACACACTTGTGCACTTATATGAACACACACAGGCTTTTGCACTTATATGAACACATACACATTTATAAGGACACACATACACACACACACACACACAAACTTGTGCACTTATATGTACACACACATATATAGTGACGCACACACACACTTGTGCACTTATATGAACACACGAACACATATAAGGACACACACACACACACTTGTGCACTTATATGTACACACACCTATATAGTGACGCACACACACACTTGTGCACTTATATGAACACACGAACACATATAAGGACACACACTTGCGCACTTATATGAACACACACACACATGTTGAGGACACACACACACTTGTGCACTTATACGAACACACACATGTTGAGGACACACACACACACACATATATGAGGACACACACACACATATGTACGTGCACACTCAGACTCACACTCGCGGTCGACATGTAACAAACGACACAATTTGTGCATAAAACAAACAAATAAAGAGTCAAAGTCATGAACAACACAATCGATAAAACTAGATTAAAAATGAAATAAAAACGACGACAAAAGCAGCAACGACGGGATCGTCACCGAGGCTTGTTATCGACTCGCGTGAGGAACTTTACTTTTGTCACTGGTTTCCTGCTGAAGCTCAACATCTGTGGAGTCTGGACGGGTCTTGGTGTGAGTCAGTGGTTGAGAAACACAAACACACAACTTAAAATCACACGAGAAGAAACTGACTCGAAATATTCAAGCGTGAAGTTAATGCAGTCGACGAGGAGATCGAACCTGTTGATGAGAAGAACTTTGTGTTTCCTGGACGTCTTTACTGTGACCTTCAACAGGGGTCATGAACTTCAACTGGGGTCATGACCTTCAGCAGGAGCTTGACCTTCAACAGGGGTCATGACCTTCAACAGGGGTCAGGACCTTCAACAAGGGTCAGGACCTTCAACAGGGGTCATGACCTTCAACAGGGGTCAGGACCTTCAACAGGGGTCAGGACCTTCAACAGGGGCCATGACCTTCAACAGGGGTCATGTCCTTCAACAGGGGTCATGACCTTCTACAGGGGTCAGGACCTTCAACAAGGGTCAGGACCTTCAACAGGGGTCATGACCTTCAAAAGGGGTCAGGACCTTCAACAGGGGTCAGGACCTTCAACAGGGGCCATGACCTTCAACAGGGGTCATGACCTTCTACAGGGGTCATGTCCTTCAACAGGGGTCGTGACCTTCAATTGGGGTCATGACCTTCAGCAGGAGCTTGACCTTCAACAGGGGTCATGACCTTCAACAGGGGTCACGACGTTCAACAGGGGTCATGACCTTCAACAGGGGTCACGACCTTCAACAGGGGTCAGTCCATCCACAGAGAAGGTCGCTGGAATCATCGTCGGCATAATAAAGGGAGACTCTGGTGGATCTTGATCTTGATCTTGTTACAGGTGAGAAGTTTCATCGTCCAACACTGAAGCATGACTGAGGTCACGTGACATCACAGCCTCCACAGAACATCATCTGGAGGACGAGGAGGTCGAAGAGGAGGTCGTGGAGGAGGCAGAAGAAACCGAGGAGAGAAGGTTCGTGGTTTCTTCTGTTCACCCTGAACGAGTGTCTCGTCTTCTGAGGCGGCATCGAACCGACAACCTCTGCTGTGGTCAGACCTGAACCCCACGACCGTGCATCTGGAGGACCTGAGCCCTCAGGGTCTGGATGGCAGCCAGGATCAGCTTCTGGTGCTCGAGGGACGTGACCCCGAGACTCAGAACATCTCTGTGAAGAAGACATTCCTGTGTGACCTTTAACCTCGAAACATAAACATCAACTTTTTGTTGAAAATTGTTTGATTCTAGTTGAAAACTGTTTGATTATAGTTGAAAATTGTTTGATTCTAGTTGAAAATTGTTTGATTATAGTTGAAAATTGTTGGATTCTAGTTGAAAATTGTTGGATTATAGTTGAAAATTGTTTGATTATAGTTGAAAATTGTTTGATTATAGTTGAAATTGTTTGATTATAGTTGAAAATTGTTTGATTATAGTTGAAAATTGTTTGATTCTAGTTGAAATTGTTTGATTATAGTTGAAAATTGTTTGATTATAGTTGAAATTGTTTGATTATAGTTGAAAATTGTTTGATTATAGTTGAAAATTGTTTGATTATAGTTGAAAATTGTTTGATTATAGTTGAAAATTGTTTGATTCTAGTTGAAATTGTTTGATTATAGTTGAAAATTGTTTGATTATAGTTGAAATTGTTTGATTATAGTTGAAAATTGTTTGATTATAGTTGAAAATTGTTGATTATAATTGAAAATTGTTTGATTAAAGTTGAAAATTGTTGGATTCTAGTTGAAAATTGTTGGATTCTAGTTAAAATTGTTTGATTATAGTTGAAAATTGTTTGATTATAGTTGAAAATTGTTTGATTATAGTTGAAATTGTTTGATTATAGTTGAAAATTGTTTGATTATAGTTGAAAATTGTTGATTATAATTGAAAATTGTTTGATTAAAGTTGAAAATTGTTGGATTCTAGTTGAAAATTGTTGGATTCTAGTTAAAATTGTTTGATTATAGTTGAAAATTGTTTGATTCTAGTTGAAAATTGTTTGATTATAGTTGAAAATTGTTTGATTCTAGTTGAAAATTGTTTGATTATAGTTGAAAATTGTTGATTATAATTGAAAATTGTTTGATTAAAGTTGAAAATTGTTTGATTAAAGTTGAAAATTGTTTGATTATAGTTGAAAATTGTTTGATTATAGTTGAAAATTGTTTGATTATAGTTGAAAATTGTTTGATTAAAGTTGAAAATTGTTTGATTAAAGTTGAAAATTGTTTGATTATAGTTGAAAACTGTTTGATTAAAGTTGAAAATTGTTTGATTATAGTTGAAATTGTTAGATTCTAGTTTAAATTGTTTGATTCTAGTTGAAATTGTTGGATTCTAGTTACATTGTTAGATTCTAGTTACATTGTTTGATTCTAGTTTAAATTGTTAGATTCTAGTTACATTGTTAGATTCTAGTTACATTGTTTGATTCTAGTTACATTGTTAGATTCTAGTTACATTGTTTGATTCTAGTTTAAATTGTTAGATTCTAGTTACATGTTAGATTCTAGTTACATTGTTAGATTCTAGTTACATGTTAGATTCTAGTTACATTGTTAGATTCTAGTTACATTGTTAGATTCTAGTTACATTGTTAGATTCTAGTTACATTGTTTGATTCTAGTTTAAATTGTTAGATTCTAGTTACATTGTTAGATTCTAGTTACATTGTTTGATTCTAGTTACATTGTTAGATTCTAGTTACATTGTTAGATTCTAGTTACATTGTTAGATTCTAGTTACATTGTTTGATTCTAGTTACATTGTTAGATTCTAGTTACATTGTTAGATTCTAGTTACATGTTAGATTCTAGTTACATTGTTAGATTCTAGTTAAATTGTTAGATTCTAGTTACATTGTTAGATTCTAGTTACATTGTTTGATTCTAGTTACATTGTTAGATTCTAGTTTAAATTGTTTGATTCTAGTTACATTGTTAGATTCTAGTTACATTGTTAGATTCTAGTTACATTGTTAGATTCTAGTTACATTGTTAGATTCTAGTTTAAATTGTTTGATTCTAGTTACATTGTTAGATTCTAGTAACATTGTTAGATTCTAGTTACATTGTTAGATTCTAGTAACATTGTTAGATTCTAGTTACAAGGTTAGATTCTAGTTACATGTTAGATTCTAGTTACATTGTTTGATTCTAGTTACATGTTAGATTCTAGTTACATTGTTAGATTCTAGTTACATGTTAGATTCTAGTTACATGTTAGATTCTAGTTACATGTTAGATTCTAGTTACATTGTTTGATTCTAGTTACATTGTTAGATTCTAGTTACATTGTTAGATTGTAGTTACATTGTTAGATTCTAGTTACATTGTTAGATTCTAGTTACATGTTAGATTCTAGTTACATTGTTAGATTCTAGTTACATTGTTAGATTCTAGTTACATGTTAGATTCTAGTTACATTGTTAGATTCTAGTTACATTGTTAGATTCTAGTTACATGTTAGATTCTAGTTACATTGTTAGATTCTAGTTACATGTTAGATTCTAGTTACATTGTTAGATTCTAGTTACATTGTTAGATTCTAGTTACATGTTAGATTCTAGTTACATGTTAGATTCTAGTTACATGTTAGATTCTAGTTACATTGTTAGATTCTAGTTACATGTTAGATTCTAGTTACATGTTAGATTCTAGTTACATGTTAGATTCTAGTTACATTGTTAGATTCTAGTTACATTGTTTGATTCTAGTTACATTGTTAGATTCTAGTTACATTGTTAGATTCTAGTTACATTGTTAGATTCTAGTTTAAATTGTTAGATTCTAGTTACATTGTTAGATTCTAGTTAAATTGTTTGATTCTAGTTACATTGTTAGATTCTAGTTACATTGTTAGATTCTAGTTACATTGTTTGATTCTAGTTTAAATTGTTCGATTCTAGTTAAATTGTTTGATTCTAGTTACATTGTTAGATTCTAGTTACATTGTTAGATTCTAGTTAAATTGTTTGATTCTAGTTAAATTGTTTGATTCGAGTTAAATTGTTTGATTCTAGTTAAATTGTTTGATTCTAGTTACATTGTTAGATTCTAGTTACATTGTTAGATTCTAGTTACATTGTTTGATTCTAGTTAAATTGTTTGATTCGAGTTAAATTGTTAGATTCTAGTTAAATTGTTTGATTCTAGTTACATTGTTAGATTCTAGTTACATTGTTAGATTCTAGTTACATTGTTTGATTCTAGTTAAATTGTTTGATTCGAGTTAAATTGTTTGATTCTAGTTAAATTGTTTGATTCTAGTTACATTGTTAGATTCTAGTTACATGTTTGATTCTAGTTACATTGTTAGATTCTAGTTACATTGTTAGATTCTAGTTACATTGTTAGATTCTAGTTTAAATTGTTTGATTCTAGTTAAATTGTTTGATTCTAGTTACATTGTTAGATTCTAGTTACATTGTTTGATTCTAGTTAAATTGTTTGATTCTAGTTTAAATTGTTTGATTCTAGTTAAATTGTTTGATTCTAGTTACATTGTTAGATTCTAGTTACATTGTTAGATTCTAGTTACATTGTTAGATTCTAGTTACATTGTTAGATTCTAGTTACATTGTTAGATTCTAGTTTAAATTGTTTGATTCTAGTTAAATTGTTTGATTCTAGTTACATTGTTAGATTCTAGTTACATTGTTAGATTCTAGTTACATTGTTAGATTCTAGTTACATTGTTAGATTCTAGTTACATTGTTAGATTCTAGTTACATTGTTTGATTCTAGTTACATTGTTAGATTCTAGTTACATTGTTTGATTCTAGTTAAATTGTTAGATTCTAGTTACATTGTTAGATTCTAGTTACATTGTTAGATTCTAGTTACATTGTTAGATTCTAGTTACATTGTTAGATTCTAGTTACATTGTTTGATTCTAGTTTAAATTGTTTGATTCTAGTTAAATTGTTTGATTCTAGTTACATTGTTTGATTCTAGTTACATGTTAGATTCTAGTTACATTGTTAGATTCTAGTTACATTGTTAGATTCTAGTTACAAGGTTAGATTCTAGTTACATGTTAGATTCTAGTTACATGTTAGATTCTAGTTACATGTTAGATTCTAGTTACATGTTAGATTATAGTTACATTGTTAGATTCTAGTTACATTGTTAGATTATAGTTACATTGTTAGATTATAGTTACATGTTAGATTATAGTTACATGTTAGATTATAGTTACATGTTAGATTCTAGTTACATGTTAGATTATAGTTACATTGTTAGATTATAGTTACATTGTTAGATTCTAGTTACATTGTTAGATTCTAGTTACATGTTAGATTCTAGTTACATGTTAGATTCTAGTTACATGTTAGATTCTAGTTACATGTTAGATTCTAGTTACATGTTAGATCCTAGTTACATGTTAGATTATAGTTACATTGTTAGATTATAGTTACATTGTTAGATTCTAGTTACATGTTAGATTCTAGTTACATGTTAGATTCTAGTTACATGTTAGATTCTAGTTACATGTTAGATTCTAGTTACATGTTAGATTCTAGTTACATTGTTAGATTCTAGTTACATTGTTAGATTCTAGTTACATGTTAGATTCTAGTTACATTGTTAGATTCTAGTTACATTGTTAGATTATAGTTACATTGTTAGATTCTAGTTACATTGTTAGATTCTAGTTAAATTGTTAGATTCTAGTTTAAATTGTTAGATTCTAGTTACATTGTTAGATTCTAGTTACATTGTTAGATTCTAGTTACATGTTAGATTCTAGTTACATTGTTAGATTCTAGTTACATTGTTAGATTCTAGTTACATGTTAGATTCTAGTTACATTGTTAGATTCTAGTTACATTGTTAGATTCTAGTTACATTGCTAGATTCTAGTTACATGTTAGATTCTAGTTACATTGTTAGATTCTAGTTACATTGTTAGATTCTAGTTACATGTTAGATTCTAGTTACATGTTAGATTCTAGTTACATTGTTAGATTCTAGTTACATTGTTAGATTCTAGTTACATGTTAGATTCTAGTTACAAGTTAGATTCTAGTTACAAGTTAGATTCTAGTTACATGTTAGATTCTAGTTACATTGTTAGATTCTAGTTACATTGTTAGATTCTAGTTACATTGTTAGATTATAGTTACATTGTTAGATTCTAGTTACATGTTAGATTCTAGTTACATTGTTAGATTCTAGTTACATTGTTAGATTCTAGTTACATTGTTAGATTCTAGTTACATGTTAGATTCTAGTTACATTGTTAGATTCTAGTTACATTGTTAGATTCTAGTTTAAATTGTTTGATTCTAGTTTAAATTGTTTGATTCTAGTTACATTGTTAGATTCTAGTTACATTGTTAGATTCTAGTTACATGTTAGATTCTAGTTACATTGTTAGATTCTAGTTACATTGTTAGATTCTAGTTAAATTGTTAGATTCTAGTTACATTGTTAGATTCTAGTTACATGTTAGATTCTAGTTACATGTTAGATTCTAGTTACATGTTAGATTCTAGTTACATGTTAGATTCTAGTTACATGTTAGATTCTAGTTACATTGTTAGATTCTAGTTACATGTTAGATTCTAGTTACATGTTAGATTCTAGTTACATGTTAGATTCTAGTTACATGTTAGATTCTAGTTACATGTTCTATTCTAGTTACATGTTAGATTCTAGTTACATGTTAGATTCTAGTTACATGTTAGATTCTAGTTACATTGTTAGATTCTAGTTACATTGTTAGATTCTAGTTACATTGTTAGATTCTAGTTACATGTTAGATTCTAGTTACATGTTAGATTCTAGTTACATGTTAGATTCTAGTTACATTGTTAGATTCTAGTTACATTGTTAGATTATAGTTACATGTTAGATTCTAGTTACATGTTAGATTCTAGTTACATGTTAGATTCTAGTTACATGTTAGATTCTAGTTACATGTTAGATTCTAGTTACATTGTTAGATTCTAGTTACATTGTTAGATTCTAGTTACATTGTTAGATTCTAGTTACATGTTAGATTCTAGTTACATTGTTAGATTCTAGTTACATGTTAGATTCTAGTTACATGTTAGATTCTAGTTACATTGTTTGATTCTAGTTAAATTGTTTGATTCTAGTTACATTGTTAGATTCTAGTTACATTGTTAGATTCTAGTTACATGTTAGATTCTAGTTACATTGTTAGATTCTAGTTACATGTTAGATTCTAGTTACATGTTAGATTCTAGTTACATTGTTTGATTCTAGTTAAATTGTTTGATTCTAGTTACATTGTTAGATTCTAGTTACATTGTTAGATTCTAGTTACATTGTTAGATTCTAGTTACATTGTTAGATTCTAGTTACATGTTAGATTCTAGTTACATGTTAGATTCTAGTTACATTGTTTGATTCTAGTTAAATTGTTAGATTCTAGTTACATTGTTAGATTCTAGTTACATTGTTAGATTCTAGTTACATGTTAGATTCTAGTTACATTGTTAGATTCTAGTTACATGTTAGATTCTAGTTACATGTTAGATTCTAGTAACATTGTTTGATTCTAGTTAAATTGTTTGATTCTAGTTACATTGTTAGATTCTAGTTACATTGTTAGATTCTAGTTACATGTTAGATTCTAGTTACATTGTTAGATTCTAGTTACATGTTAGATTCTAGTTACATGTTAGATTCTAGTTACATTGTTTGATTCTAGTTACATGTTAGATTCTAGTTACATGTTAGATTCTAGTTACATGTTAGATTCTAGTTACATGTTAGATTCTAGTTACATTGTTAGATTCTAGTTACATTGTTAGATTCTAGTTACATGTTAGATTCTAGTTACATTGTTAGATTCTAGTTACATTGTTAGATTCTAGTTAAATTGTTAGATTCTAGTTACATTGTTAGATTCTAGTTACATGTTAGATTCTAGTTACATGTTAGATTCTAGTTACATGTTAGATTCTAGTTACATGTTAGATTCTAGTTACATGTTAGATTCTAGTTACATTGTTAGATTCTAGTTACATGTTAGATTCTAGTTACATGTTAGATTCTAGTTACATGTTAGATTCTAGTTACATGTTAGATTCTAGTTACATGTTCTATTCTAGTTACATGTTAGATTCTAGTTACATGTTAGATTCTAGTTACATGTTAGATTCTAGTTACATTGTTAGATTCTAGTTACATTGTTAGATTCTAGTTACATTGTTAGATTCTAGTTACATGTTAGATTCTAGTTACATGTTAGATTCTAGTTACATGTTAGATTCTAGTTACATTGTTAGATTCTAGTTACATTGTTAGATTATAGTTACATGTTAGATTCTAGTTACATGTTAGATTCTAGTTACATGTTAGATTCTAGTTACATGTTAGATTCTAGTTACATGTTAGATTCTAGTTACATGTTAGATTCTAGTTACATTGTTAGATTCTAGTTACATTGTTAGATTCTAGTTACATTGTTAGATTCTAGTTACATGTTAGATTCTAGTTACATGTTAGATTCTAGTTACATTGTTAGATTCTAGTTACATGTTAGATTCTAGTTACATTGTTTGATTCTAGTTAAATTGTTTGATTCTAGTTACATTGTTAGATTCTAGTTACATTGTTAGATTCTAGTTACATGTTAGATTCTAGTTACATTGTTAGATTCTAGTTACATGTTAGATTCTAGTTACATGTTAGATTCTAGTTACATTGTTTGATTCTAGTTAAATTGTTTGATTCTAGTTACATTGTTAGATTCTAGTTACATTGTTAGATTCTAGTTACATTGTTAGATTCTAGTTACATTGTTAGATTCTAGTTACATGTTAGATTCTAGTTACATGTTAGATTCTAGTTACATTGTTTGATTCTAGTTAAATTGTTAGATTCTAGTTACATTGTTAGATTCTAGTTACATTGTTAGATTCTAGTTACATGTTAGATTCTAGTTACATTGTTAGATTCTAGTTACATGTTAGATTCTAGTTACATGTTAGATTCTAGTAACATTGTTTGATTCTAGTTAAATTGTTTGATTCTAGTTACATTGTTAGATTCTAGTTACATTGTTAGATTCTAGTTACATGTTAGATTCTAGTTACATTGTTAGATTCTAGTTACATGTTAGATTCTAGTTACATGTTAGATTCTAGTTACATTGTTTGATTCTAGTTACATGTTAGATTCTAGTTACATGTTAGATTCTAGTTACATGTTAGATTCTAGTTACATGTTAGATTCTAGTTACATTGTTAGATTCTAGTTACATTGTTAGATTCTAGTTACATGTTAGATTCTAGTTACATGTTAGATTCTAGTTACATGTTAGATTCTAGTTACATGTTAGATTCTAGTTACATGTTAGATTCTAGTTACATGTTAGATTCTAGTTACATGTTAGATTCTAGTTACATGTTAGATTCTAGTTACATGTTAGATTCTAGTTACATGTTAGATTCTAGTTACATGTTAGATTCTAGTTACATGTTAGATTCTAGTTACATGTTAGATTCTAGTTACATGTTAGATTCTAGTTACATGTTAGATTCTAGTTACATTGTTAGATTCTAGTTACATGTTAGATTCTAGTTACAAGGTTAGATTCTAGTTACATGTTAGATTCTAGTTACATGTTAGATTCTAGTTACATGTTAGATTCTAGTTACATGTTAGATTCTAGTTACATTGTTAGATTCTAGTTACATGTTATATTCTAGTTACATGTTAGATTCTAGTTACATGTTAGATTCTAGTTACATGTTAGATTCTAGTTACATGTTAGATTCTAGTTACATGTTAGATTCTAGTTACATTGTTAGATTCTAGTTACATTGTTAGATTCTAGTTACATGTTAGATTCTAGTTACATTGTTAGATTCTAGTTAAATTGTTAGATTCTAGTTACATTGTTAGATTCTAGTTACATTGTTAGATTCTAGTTACATGTTAGATTCTAGTTACATGTTAGATTCTAGTTACATGTTAGATTCTAGTTACATGTTAGATTCTAGTTACATGTTAGATTCTAGTTACATGTTAGATTCTAGTTACATGTTAGATTCTAGTTACATTGTTAGATTCTAGTTACATGTTAGATTCTAGTTACATGTTAGATTCTAGTTACATTGTTAGATTCTAGTTACATGTTAGATTCTAGTTACATGTTAGATTCTAGTTACATTGTTAGATTCTAGTTACATGTTAGATTCTAGCTACATGTTAGATTCTAGTTACATTGTTAGATTCTAGTTACATGTTAGATTCTAGTTACATTGTTAGATTCTAGTTACATGTTAGATTCTAGTTACATGTTAGATTCTAGTTACATGTTAGATTCTAGTTACATGTTAGATTCTAGTTACATTGTTAGATTCTAGTTACATGTTAGATTCTAGTTACATGTTAGATTCTAGTTACATGTTAGATTCTAGTTACATGTTAGATTCTAGTTACATGTTAGATTCTAGTTACATTGTTAGATTCTAGTTACATGTTAGATTCTAGTTACATGTTAGATTCTAGTTACATGTTAGATTCTAGTTACATGTTAGATTCTAGTTACATGTTAGATTCAGGGTAACTTACTGCACAGTCATGCGAGCCACGGCCTCCAGGTAACAATAACCTGCCGCCGTGAAGTTGTCTTTGTACCGAACCATGTCCACGGCGTCCAGCCACTCGCCCACAGAGTTGAAGGTGACGAGCGACGGCAACGTTCTCTCGTCCAGGCTGACGGACGGACTCCTGCAGACACAGACGGTCAGACGGTCTGGACGCTGCACACCTGAGGAGCTTCACCTGCGCGCCAGAGTGGACGAGCCCGCGGCGTCCGGCGAGCGGATGCTCTTGCTCAGCGCCGAGTGGATCTGGCTGAAACTGGGTCGGTCCGTCCTGTCCTTCTGCCAGCAGTCCAGCATCAGCTGGTGCAGATGTTGAGGGCAGTTGACCGGCGCCGGCAGCCTGAAGCCGTCCTCGATGGCCTTGATGACCTGAACCATGACCACAGTGAGGATCTTCATGCGTCCAGACTGCTTTCATAAAGTGCTTCTCAGTCGCTGACATTTTCTGTTTCATCACGGAGGGTAAAGGTCGCGATGGATCGCAGGTGAACCTGAACCCGGTCCAGGTGAACCTGAACCCGGTCCAGGAGAACCTGAATCCGGTCCAGGTGAACATGAACCCGGTCCAGGTGAACCTGAACCCGGTCCAGGTGAACATGAACCCGGTCCAGGTGAACCTGAATCCGGTCCAGGTGAACCTGAACCCGGTCCAGGTGAACCTGAACCCGGTCCAAGTGAACCTGAACCCGGTCCAGGAGAACCTGAACCCGGTCCAGGTGAACCTGAACCCGGTCCAGGAGAACCAGAATCCCGTCCAGGTGAACCTGAACCGGGTCCAGGTGAACCTGAACCCGGTCCAGGTGAACCTGAACCCGGTCCAAGTGGACCTGAATCCGGTCCAGGTGAACCTGAACCCGGTCCAGGTGAACCTGAACCCGGTCCAAGTGAACCTGAACCCGGTCCAGGTGAACCTGAACCCGGTCCAGGTGAACCTGAACCCGGTCCAGGTGAACATGAACCCGGTCCAGGTGAACATGAACCCGGTCCAGGTGAACCTGAACCCGGTCCAAACCTGAACCCGGTCCAGGTGAACCTGAACCCGGTCCAGGTTCATGTTCACCTGGACCGGGTTAATAGTTGTGTAGTCATCTAGTTGTGTAGTCATGTAGTTGTGTAGTCATGTAGTTGTGTAGTCATGTAGTTGTGTAGTCATGTAGTTGTGTAGTCATGTAGTTGTGTAGTCATGTAGTTGTGTAGTCATCTAGTTGTGTAGTCATCTAGTTGTGTAGTCATGTAGTTGCGTAGTCATGTAGTTGTGTAGTCATGTAGTTGTGTAGTCATCTAGTAGTGTAGTCATGTAGTTGTGTAGTCATCTAGTTGTGTAGTCATGTAGTTGTGTAGTCATGTAGTTGTTTAGTCATCTAGTAGTGTAGTCATGTAGTTGTGTAGTCATCTAGTTGTGTAGTCATGTAGTTGTGTAGTCATCTAGTTGTGTAGTCATGTAGTTGTGTAGTCATCTAGTTGTGTAGTCATGTAGTTGTGTAGTCATCTAGTAGTGTAGTCATGTAGTTGTGTAGTCATCTAGTTGTGTAGTCATGTAGTTGTGTAGTCATCTAGTTGTGTAGTCATCTAGTTGTGTAGTCATGTAGTCATGTAGTTGTGTAGTCATGTAGTTGTGTAGTCATGTAGTTGCGTAGTCATGTAGTTGCGTAGTCATGTAGTTGTGTAGTCATGTAGTTGTGTAGTCATGTAGTTGTGTAGTCATCTAGTAGTGTAGTCATGTAGTTGTGTAGTCATCTAGTTGTGTAGTCATGTAGTTGTGTAGTCATCTAGTTGTGTAGTCATCTAGTTATGTAGTCATCTAGTTGTGTAGTCATGTAGTTGTGTAGTCATCTAGTTGTGTAGTCATCTAGTTGTGTAGTCATCTAGTTGTGTAGTCATCTAGTTGTGTAGTCATGTAGTTGTGTAGTCATGTAGTTGTGTAGTCATGTAGTTGTGTAGTCATGTAGTTGTGTAGTCATCTAGTTGTGTAGTCATCTAGTTGTGTAGTCATGTAGTTGCGTAGTCATGTAGTTGTGTAGTCATGTAGTTGTGTAGTCATCTAGTTGTGTAGTCATGTAGTTGTGTAGTCATCTAGTTGTGTAGTCATCTAGTTGTGTAGTCATGTAGTTGTGTAGTCATGTAGTTGTGTAGTCATCTAGTAGTGTAGTCATGTAGTTGTGTAGTCATCTAGTTGTGTAGTCATGTAGTTGTGTAGTCATCTAGTTGTGTAGTCATCTAGTTGTGTAGTCATCTAGTTGTGTAGTCATCTAGTTGTGTAGTCATGTAGTTGTGTAGTCATCTAGTTGTGTAGTCATGTAGTTGTGTAGTCATGTAGTTGTGTAGTCATCTAGTTGTGTAGTCATCTAGTTGTGTAGTCATCTAGTTGTGTAGTCATCTAGTTGTGTAGTCATGTAGTTGTGTAGTCATCTAGTTGTGTAGTCATGTAGTTGTGTAGTCATCTAATTGTGTAGTCATGTAGTTGTGTAGTCATCTAGTTGTGTAGTCATCTAGTTGTGTAGTCATGTAGTTGTGTAGTCATCTAGTTGTGTAGTCATCTAGTTGTGTAGTCATGTAGTCATGTAGTTGTGTAGTCATGTAGTTGTGTAGTCATGTAGTTGTGTAGTCATGTAGTTGTGTAGTCATGTAGTTGTGTAGTCATGTAGTTGTGTAGTCATGTAGTTGTGTAGTCATGTAGTTGTGTAGTCATGTAGTTGTAACCTTCACCTGAAAATCAAAGTTTGCGTTGGTTTACTCCGGGTTCTCTTCTACTAACTTCTAAGGATCGATGGACGAGAACTACGTCTGGACGATCAATGATCATCTTCTCAAAATCATCTTCTGCTCCTCGAGCCTCACTAGAAGGACCTTCATAACGTAAGTGGAGATGTTCAGACCTGCGTCGCTTCCTGTCACCAGGATGTGTTTCCCAGTTGGATTATGGGTAAGAAGCTACTCACGTCCTGGTTGCCCATGTCCCAGTACGGACGCTCGCCGTAGGACATCACCTCCCACATGACGATCCCGAAGCTCCACACGTCGGAGGCCGAGGAGAAGCGGTGGTACTGGATGGCCTCGGGGGCGCTCCAGAGCACCACGCTCTTGCCGCCGTGCTGGGGAGGAATGATGGCGGAGGTCAGAGAGGTCAGAGAGGTCAGAGAGGTCAGAGAGGTCAGAGAGGTCAGAGAGAGTTCAAGGAGAGTTTAGTCTTTTTCTTGCTGCATCATCTTCACCTCTTCAGTCACAGCTCGTTGATCCAGGAACTTAATCTTCTTACCTGATGTTTTACCTTCTGTCCTTTCTCCCCACATAACCATCTCTTGAACTGACCTTCAACTGACCTTCAACTGACTTTTCAACTGACCTTCAACTGACCTTCAACTGACTCTTCAACTGACTTTTCAACTGACCTTCAACTGACTCTTCAACTGACCTTCAACTGACTTTTCAACTGACCTTCAACTGACTCTTCAACTGACCTTCAACTGACTTTTCAACTGACCTTCAACTGACTCTTCAACTGACCTTCAACTGACCTTCAACTGACTCTTCAACTGACCTTCAACTGACTCTTCAACTGACCTTCAACTGACTTTTCAACTGACCTTCAACTGACTCTTCAACTGACCTTCAACTGACCTTCAACTGACTCTTCAACTGACCTTCAACTGACTCTTCAACTGACCTTCAACTGACCTTCAACTGACTTTTCAACTGACCTTCAACTGACTCTTCAACTGACCTTCAACTGACTTTTCAACTGACCTTCAACTGACTCTTCAACTGACCTTCAACTGACTCTTCAACTGACCTTCAACTGACTCTTCAACTGACTTTTCAACTGACCTTCAACTGACTCTTCAACTGACCTTCAACTGACCTTCAACTGACTTTTTAACTGACCTTCAACTGACTCTTCAACTGACCTTCAACTGACCTTCAACTGACTCTTAAACTGACCTTCAACTGACTTTTCAACTGACCTTCAACTGACCTTCAACTGACCTTCAACTGACTCTTCAACTGACCTTCAACTGACTTTTTAACTGACCTTCAACTGACTCTTCAACTGACCTTCAACTGACCTTCAACTGACTCTTCAACTGACCTTCAACTGACTTTTCAACTGACCTTCAACTGACCTTCAACTGACCTTCAACTGACCCTCAACTGACTCTTCAACTGACCTTCAACTGACCTTCAACTGACTCTTCAACTGACTCTTAAACTGACCTTCAACTGACTTTTCAAACCTCATGTCCTACCAAGTCTACACACAAGTTTCCTCCTGCTGCATCCTCTTCTTCACTCTGGACGATGGACCTGAACTTCTCAGTTCTCTCCAGGAGGACTCGAGTCTTCTCGAGCTCCACGATCACAGCTGAACTGAAGTGATCGAGAACAATCCAAACTCCCTCAACATGAACAAGGTCACCTAGAGGACAATCTTCTTCTCATGTTCTCACCAGCGTCGTGTAGACCACCTCGATCTTGTCCTCCTGACGAGGTCTGAAGCCCGACACCTTACACGCCAGGTTGGTGTTGACGAGAACCTGGAATTCAAACGACTGGGATCAAGAGGATACGACCCTGAACATCCACATCTTCACTGGATCAAACTTCACTGGAACGTCGTTCCAAGGAAACTGAACAATATTTGCTCTTGTTTGGAAAGATTTGTTTTGTATAAAATTAAATAAAATTAAAACATTTATTAAATATTACAGTTTTATGTGTGATTACAAAATGTTTTTGAAGTTGAAACGAGTCGGTCGAGTCAGACGAGTCAGACGAGTCAGACGAGTCAGTCGAGTCAGACGAGTCAGTCGAGTCAGTCGAGTCAGACGAGTCAGACGAGTCAGACGAGTCAGACGAGTCAGACGAGTCAGTCGAGTCAGACGAGTCAGTCGAGTCAGTCGAGTCAGTCGAGTCAGACGAGTTCAGACGAGTCAGTCGAGTCAGTCGAGTCAGACGAGTCAGTCGAGTCAGTCGAGTCAGTCGAGTCAGACGAGTTCAGACGAGTCAGTCGAGTCAGTCGAGTCAGACGAGTCAGTCGAGTCAGTCGAGTCAGACGAGTCAGTCGAGTCAGTCGAGTCAGACGAGTCAGTCGAGTCAGTCGAGTCAGACGAGTCAGTCGAGTCAGACGAGTCAGTCGAGTCAGACGAGTTCAGACGAGTCAGTCGAGTCAGTCGAGTCAGACGAGTCAGTCGAGTCAGTCGAGTCAGACGAGTCAGTCGAGTCAGTCGAGTCAGACGAGTCAGTCGAGTCAGTCGAGTCAGACGAGTCAGACGAGTCAGTCGAGTCAGACGAGTCAGTCGAGTCAGTCGAGTCAGTCGAGTCAGACGAGTCAGACGAGTCAGTCGAGTCAGTCGAGTCAGACGAGTCAGTCGAGTCAGACGAGTCAGTCGAGTCAGTCGAGTCAGTCGAGTCAGTCGAGTCAGTCGGGTCAGACGAGTCAGTCGAGTCAGTCGAGTCAGTCGAGTCAGACGAGTCAGACGAGTCAGTCGGGTCAGTCGAGTCAGACGAGTCAGTCGAGTCAGACGAGTCAGTCGAGTCAGACGAGTCAGTCGAGTCAGTCGAGTCAGACGAGTCAGTCGAGTCAGACGAGTCAGTCGAGTCAGTCGAGTCAGACGAGTCAGTCGAGTCAGTCGAGTCAGTCGAGTCAGACGAGTCAGTCGAGTCAGTCGAGTCAGACGAGTCAGTCGAGTCAGACGAGTCAGTCGAGTCAGACGAGTCAGTCGAGTCAGTCGAGTCAGACGAGTCAGTCGAGTCAGTCGGGTCAGTCGAGTCAGTCGAGTCAGTCGAGTCAGTCGAGTCAGACGAGTCAGTCGAGTCAGTCGAGTCAGTCGAGTCAGACGAGTCAGTCGAGTCAGTCGAGTCAGACGAGTCAGTCGAGTCAGTCGAGTCAGTCGAGTCAGACGAGTCAGTCGAGTCAGACGAGTCAGTCGAGTCAGTCGAGTCAGACGAGTCAGTCGAGTCAGACGAGTCAGTCGAGTCAGACGAGTCAGTCGAGTCAGTCGAGTCAGTCGAGTCAGACGAGTCAGACGAGTCAGTCGAGTCAGTCGAGTCAGACGAGTCAGTCGAGTCAGACGAGTCAGTCGAGTCAGTCGAGTCAGTCGAGTCAGTCGAGTCAGTCGGGTCAGACGAGTCAGTCGAGTCAGTCGAGTCAGTCGAGTCAGACGAGTCAGACGAGTCAGTCGGGTCAGTCGAGTCAGACGAGTCAGTCGAGTCAGACGAGTCAGTCGAGTCAGACGAGTCAGTCGAGTCAGACGAGTCAGTCGAGTCAGTCGAGTCAGTCGAGTCAGACGAGTCAGACGAGTCAGTCGAGTCAGTCGAGTCAGACGAGTCAGTCGAGTCAGACGAGTCAGTCGAGTCAGTCGAGTCAGTCGAGTCAGTCGAGTCAGTCGGGTCAGACGAGTCAGTCGAGTCAGTCGAGTCAGTCGAGTCAGACGAGTCAGACGGGTCAGTCGGGTCAGTCGAGTCAGACGAGTCAGTCGAGTCAGACGAGTCAGACGAGTCAGTCGAGTCAGTCGAGTCAGACGAGTCAGACGAGTCAGTCGGGTCAGTCGAGTCAGTCGAGTCAGTCGAGTCAGTCGAGTCAGTCGAGTCAGACGAGTCAGTCGAGTCAGACGAGTCAGACGAGTCAGTCGAGTCAGTCGAGTCAGACGAGTCAGACGAGTCAGACGAGTCAGTCGGGTCAGACGAGTCAGACGAGTCAGACGAGTCAGTCGGGTCAGTCGAGTCAGACGAGTCAGACGAGTCAGACGAGTCAGTCGGGTCAGTCGAGTCAGACGAGTCAGTCGAGTCAGACGAGTCAGTCGAGTCAGTCGAGTCAGTCGAGTCAGTCGAGTCAGACGAGTCAGTCGAGTCAGTCGAGTCAGTCGAGTCAGTCGAGTCAGACGAGTCAGACGAGTCAGTCGAGTCAGACGAGTCAGTCGAGTCAGTCGAGTCAGACGAGTCAGACGAGTCAGACGAGTCAGTCGGGTCAGACGAGTCAGTCGAGTCAGTCGAGTCAGTCGAGTCAGACGAGTCAGACGAGTCAGTCGGGTCAGTCGAGTCAGACGAGTCAGTCGAGTCAGACGAGTCAGACGAGTCAGTCGAGTCAGTCGAGTCAGACGAGTCAGACGAGTCAGTCGGGTCAGTCGAGTCAGTCGAGTCAGTCGAGTCAGTCGAGTCAGACGAGTCAGTCGAGTCAGACGAGTCAGACGAGTCAGTCGAGTCAGTCGAGTCAGACGAGTCAGACGAGTCAGACGAGTCAGTCGGGTCAGACGAGTCAGACGAGTCAGACGAGTCAGTCGGGTCAGTCGAGTCAGACGAGTCAGACGAGTCAGACGAGTCAGTCGGGTCAGTCGAGTCAGACGAGTCAGTCGAGTCAGACGAGTCAGACGAGTCAGTCGAGTCAGTCGAGTCAGTCGAGTCAGACGAGTCAGTCGAGTCAGTCGAGTCAGTCGAGTCAGTCGAGTCAGACGAGTCAGACGAGTCAGTCGAGTCAGACGAGTCAGTCGAGTCAGTCGAGTCAGACGAGTCAGACGAGTCAGACGAGTCAGTCGGGTCAGTCGAGTCAGACGAGTCAGTCGAGTCAGACGAGTCAGACGAGTCAGTCGAGTCAGTCGAGTCAGTCGAGTCAGTCGAGTCAGACGAGTCAGTCGAGTCAGTCGAGTCAGTCGAGTCAGTCGAGTCAGTCGAGTCAGACGAGTCAGTCGAGTCAGACGAGTCAGTCGAGTCAGTCGAGTCAGACGAGTCAGTCGAGTCAGACGAGTCAGTCGAGTCAGTCGAGTCAGTCGAGTCAGACGAGTCAGACGAGTCAGTCGAGTCAGTCGAGTCAGTCGAGTCAGTCGAGTCAGACGAGTCAGTCGAGTCAGTCGAGTCAGTCGAGTCAGTCGAGTCAGACGAGTCAGTCGAGTCAGTCGAGTCAGTCGAGTCAGTCGAGTCAGTCGAGTCAGACGAGTCAGTCGGGTCAGTCGGGTCAGTCGAGTCAGTGGACTCACACCTGTGGACTCACACCTGTGGACTCACACCCGTGGACTCACACCTGTGGACTCACACCTGTGGACTCACACCCGTGGACTCACACCTGTGGACTCACACCTGTGGACTCACACCCGTGGACTCACACCTGTGGACTCACACCTGTGGACTCACACCTGTGGACTCACACCTGTGGACTCACACCTGTGGACTCACACCCGTGGACTCACACCTGTGGACTCACACCCGTGGACTCACACCTGTGGACTCACACCTGTGGACTCACACCTGTGGACTCACACCTGTGGACTCACACCTGTGGACTCACCTTGTGCGCAGCCAGTCGTTTGTGGACGAAGCCCATGTCCGTGAGATACTTCATTCCTGAGGTGACGCCTGCCATCATGTCCATGAGCTGCATCACCGACAGCTGACCCTCGTGCTTCTGAGGAGCCACAGGTTCAAAGGTTCAGTGACTCTTGTTCCAGGACTGTATTGTGCTCATCACTGCCTTTATGCACGAAACATCATCGTGTGAATGCTGGGAAGCGTTTATTGTGCGAATGCTGGGAAGAGTTCATTGTATGAATGCTGGGAAGTGTTCATCGTACGAATGCTGGGAAGCGTTCATCGTACGAATGCTGGGAAGCGTTCATCGTACGAATTCTGGGAAGCACTCTTTCTTTTATTCCTCTTTTAATTCTACTAGTACTTTCATTTTTCTACTACTTCTACTTTTACTACTACTTCTACTACTACTTCTACTACTACTTTTATTTTTCTAGTACTTCTACTTTTACTACTAATTCTACTACTACTTTTATTTTTCTACTACTTCTACTTTAACAACTAATTCTACTACTACTTTCATTTTACTACTACTTCTAATTTTACTACTTATTCTACGTTTTCTACTTTAACTACTAATTCTACTAATACTTCCCCTACTTCTTCTACTACTACTACTTCTACTAATTCCACTACCTCCACAGAACAGCAGGGTCATAAACGCTGTATTTTCTTCTGGAAATGCATTTTTCTAGTTTAATAAAGATGTTTACATTAGAAAATACTCTTAAGTTCCGCCCACTTAAAATGCTCTATTTAGTCTCGTCCCAGCAGCCACGCCCACTCTGCTCTGATTGGTCAAAAAACACAGTTGCATTCAAGGACTCACGTAAATTTCAAACTCAGCCCTAAAACTCCCGTTTTGTACATTAAAAATGAATAATAAAACAAAGGTTTGCTGCTCAATGTACACGTTATAAAAACACCTAAAGCCAGAAGTAACTCCACGTTTACATAAGTATTTATTTAGTTTATTTTAATGTGGTTTGGAGACGAGAACTTTATTAAGTAATAACTTGAAAACGGATCATCGTCCTGATGAAGTAACGACTCCATGTTGAAGACTTTAATGTTTACATGTCAACAAGTCACGAGAGTTTTCACTTCAGGTGACATTTAAACCGATGTTTCAACACAAAAAACTCACACAATCTTGTGCTCGTGGAGTTAAATCCCTTCATCGAGCGAATGAAAACAAACGGTTGATTCCCGTCATTAGGAAGCGTGTCGTTGCGCGGCAGCTTAATAACATAATAATATAATAACATTATAATATAATAACATTATAATATAATAACATTATAATATAATAACATAATAACATAATAACATAATAACATAATAACATAATAACATAATAATATAATAACATTATAATATAATAACATTATAATATAATAACATTATAATATAATAACATAATAACATAATAACATAATAATATAATAACATTATAATATAATTACATAATAACATAATAATATAATAACATAATAACATAATAACATAATAATATAATAACATAATAACATAATAACATAATAATATAATAACATAATAATATAATAATATAATAATATAATAACATAATAACATAATAATATAATAATATAATAATATAATAAACATAATAACATAACAACATAATAACATAATAATATAATAACATAATAACATAATAACATAATAATATAATTATATTATAATATAATAACATAATAACATAATAATATAATAACATAGTAACATAATAACATAATAATATAATAATATAATAATATAATAATATAATAACATAATAACATAATACTATAATAATATAATAATATAATAACATAATAATATAATAACATAATAACATAATAATATAATAACATTATAATATAATAACATAATAATATATTAACATAAAAAAATAAAAACATAATAACATAATGGCATAATAACATAATAATATAATAATATAATAACATAATAACATTATAATATAATAACATAGTAACATAATAACATAATAACATAATAATATAATAACATAGTAACATAATAACATAATAACATAATAACATAATAACATAATAATATAATAATAAAATAACATAATAATAAAATAACATAATAATATAATAATATAATAATATATTAACATAATAATATAATAACATAATAACATAATAATTTAATAATAAAATAACATAATAATAAAATAACATAATAATATAATAACATAATAATATAATAACATAATAATATAATAACATAATAACATAATAATATATTAACATAAAAAATAAAAACATAATAACATAATAACATAATAACATAATAACATAAAAACATAAAAACATAATAACATAATAACATAATAATATAATAATATAGTAACATAGTAACATAACAACATAATAACATAATAACATAAAAACATAAAAACATAAAAACATAATAACATAATAATATAATAATATAATAACATAATAACATAATAATATAATAACATAATAACATAATAATATAATAATATAATAATATAATAACATAATAACATAATAACATAATAATATAATAATATAATAACATAATAACATAATAACATAATAATATATTAACATAAAAAATAAAAACATAATAACATAATAACACAATAACATAAAAACATAATAACATAATAATATAATAATATAGTAACATAGTAACATAGTAACATAATAACATAATAACATAATAACATAATAACATAATAATATAATAGTATAATAATATATTAATAATAATATAACAACATAATAACATAATAACATAATAATATAATAACATAATAATATAATAATATAATAATATAGTAACATAGTAACATAACAACATAATAACATAAAAACATAAAAACATAAAAACATAAAAACATAATAACATAATAATATAATAATACAATAACATAATAACATAATAATATAATAACATAATAACATAATAATATAATAATATAATAATATAATAATATAATAACATAATAACATAATAACATAATAATATAATAATATAATAACATAATAACATAATAATATATTAACATAAAAAATAAAAACATAATAACATAATAACATAATAACATAATAACATAAAAACATAATAACATAATAATATAATAATATAGTAACATAGTAACATAATAACATAATAACATAATAATATAATAATATAATAATATAGTAACATAGTAACATAATAACATAATAACATAATAATATAATAATATAATAATATAATAACATAATAACATAATAACATAATAATATAATAATATAATAACATAATAACATAATAACATAATAATATATTAACATAAAAAATAAAAACATAATAACATAATAACATAATAACATAAAAACATAATAACATAATAATATAATAACATAGTAACATAATAACATAATAACATAATAATATAATAATATAATAATATATTAATAATAATATAACAACATAATAACATAATAACATAATAATATAATAACATAATAATATAATAATATAATAATATAGTAACATAATAACATAATAATATAATAATATAATAATATAGTAACATAATAACATAATAATATAATAATATAATAACATAATAACATAAAAACATAAAAACATAAAAACATAATTAAATAATAATATAATAATATAATAACATAATAACATAATAACATAATAACATAAAAACATAATAACATAATAATATAATAATATAATAACATAATAACATAATAACATAATAATATAATAACATAATAACATAATAATATAATAATATAATAATATAATAATATAATAACATAATAACATAATAACATAATAATATATAATATAATAACATAATAACATAACATAATAACATAATAACATAATAATATAATAACATAATAATATAATAACATAATAATATAATAACATAATAACATAATAACATAATAACATAATAACATAATAATATAATAACATAATAATATAATAACATAATAACATAATAACATAATAATATAATAATATAATAATATAATAATATAATAACATAATAACATAATAACATAATAATATAATAACATAATAACATAATAACATAATAATATAATAATATAATAATATAATAACATAATAACATAATAACATAATAATATAATAATATAATAATATAATAACATAATAACATAATAACATAATAATATAATAATATAATAATATAATAACATAATAACATAATAACATAATAATATAATAACATAGTAACATAATAACATAGTAACATAATATTATAATAATATAATAACATAATAACATAATAACATAATAACATAATAATATAATAATATAATAATATAATAATATAATAACATAATAATATAATAACATAATAACATAATAACATAATAACATAATAATATAATAACATAATAACATAATAATATAATAATATAATAATATAATAACATAATAACATAATAATATAATAACATAATAACATAATAACATAATAATATAATAATATAATAATATAATAATATAATAACATAATAACATAATAACATAATAATATAATAATATAATAACATAATAATATAATAACATAATAACATAATAACATAATAACATAATAACATAATAATATAATAACATAATAATATAATAACATAATAACATAATAACATAATAACATAATAATATAATAATATAATAACATAATAACATAATAACATAATAACATAAAAACATAATAACATAATAATATAATAATATAATAACATAATAATATAATAAAATAATAACATAATAACATAAAACAAAATAACATAAAAACATAATAACATAATAATATAATAACATAGTAACATAATAACATAGTAACATAATAATATAATATTATAATAATATAATAATATAATAACATAGTAACATAGTAACATAGTAACATAATAACATAATAACATAATAACATAATAATATAATAATATAATAACATAATAACATAATAACATAATAACATAATAATATAATAATATAATAACATAATAACATAATAACATAATAACATAATAACATAGTAACATAATAATATAATATTATAATAATATAATAACATAATAACATAATAACATAATAACATAATAACATAATAATATAATAATATAATAACATAATAACATAATAATATAATAATATAATAACATAATAACATAATAACATAAAAACATAATAACATAATAATATAATAATATAGTAACATAATAACATAATAACATAATAACATAATAACATAATATTATAATAACATAATAACATAGTAACATAATAATATAATAACATAATAACATAATAACATAATAACATAATAACATAATAACATAATAACATAATAACATAATAACATAATAACATAATAACATGAAGTGCATCATGAACTCACTCGAAGGAAGGCGTCCAGGGCTCCGTTGCTCATGCTCTCCATGATGATCATCATGGTGTTACCTGCGACCAGGAGAGAAGGTTGTTTTGATCTGTTATCACCATCTCTCTCCACACCTTCATCATCACGTCCATCATGTTCGTCGCTGTCGACGCTGGGTCGAGTTTTCAACAAACAATCGCCGTGAAAATATTCACAGTTCCATCATCTTCCGTTGCAGTTCAACTTCTGACCGCCAGATGGCAGCATACATTACAAACGAAGGATTTAAATCGAGCAGGTCCTGGCGATGACTGAGGACGAGAGGATACATCCGACTCCAGCTGCTTTGAAAGCGGATGTTTGGACACGTGTTGGTTTTTATTTCTATTCATTCACGCAAAAGAGAACAATCACAAAATGTCACTAAAATACTGTGTTGCCTAAAATATTTCTGAAAATTTTGTATTGAAATAAATCGTATCCGATGCTATATATATATATAATATCCTACACTTTATATATAATAATATCCAATACTATATATATAATAATATCCAATACTATATATATAATAATATCCAATACTACTATATATAATAATATCCAATACTACTATATATATTATGAAAAACAAAGACAGCTGCTCGGACCCCACCTTCTCCAAGATCTTGGACAAGAATGAAGATCAGAAATAGGCCTGAAGTTACTGAGGTCAGTTGGGTCTAAGTCTGGCTTTTTGAGCAGAGGCTCCACAATGGTTTAAATGCATTAAAAACCCCTGTGGAAAGGGAGAGGTTCACCATATTGGTAACTCAGGGGCCAATTACATCAAATACTTTGATAAAAAGCCTACAAGGAAGGACATCATCTGAGCAAGAGGAGGGTTTCATCTTGTTCACTAGTGATGAAATATCACCCAAAGATACAGCAGTGAAGGAAGACCAAGAGGAGGAGAGGGGCTCAGAGACAGTAGGGGTTCCAAACAAAAGAGAGATTTTCTCTTTGATCAATTTAATTTTGTCAGTAAAAACCTCAACAATCATTGCTGTCAGTTTCACAGAAGACAGGCGTGATTTGAGGAGCAGGAGAAACGAGAGAATTAATCGTGTCAAACAACACTTTGGGTTTTTCTTATTTGCTGCTAACAGTTGTTTCCACCATCTCATTGTAAGAAGACATCAGATCCCTGAGGTGAAGTCTGTGCACCTCAAGTTTAGTGGACTTCCAGAGACGCTCAGTCTTTCCACAAAGTCTCTTCAGACTCAGGAGATCTTCATTTGTCCAAGTATTTCAACACAATGATCAGTGAAACAGTGAATCAAACACGTTGAGTCATCAAAGGAAAGAGAGTCAAACATAGCAGAAAAACTGTCTGCAGTATCGGCTGAGATGACACGCCTCTGAGACCTAAAAGGCTTAGGTTCAGGGATGAAGTCCAGGTTGAACAAGACAAGAGAATGATCACTCAGATGGACATCATATACAGATACATTAGAAATGTTCAGGCCAAGAGTAAAAACTAAGTCTAAAATGTGGCCTTTTTGATGAGTGGGTTCAGAAACATGTTGCTCAAAATTAAAGGCTTCAGTTAAAGTTCAAAGTTCTTTAGCAGAACAAGATGTGACGTCATCAACATGAAGATTAAAGTCTCCAAGAATAAGAACAGATTTGAATAATGGAAGATAAGAAGTCACTAAAGTCTTTCAAGAACACTGAAGGACCAGGCGGACGGTAGATTGACACACAATAGAAAGGTCTTGTAGATCAAGATCATCTGAGACTCAAAAGAAGTGAATTCCTGTGTTTGAATCACTTTGCAATATATATTATATTATATATAATACTATCCAATACTATATATATAATAATATCCAATACTATATATGTAATATTATCCAATACTATATATATAATAATATCCAATACTATATATGTAATATTATCCAATACTATATATATAATAATATCCAATACTATATATGTAATATTATCCAATACTATATATATAATAATATCCAATACTATATATGTAATATTATCCAATACTATATATATAATAATATCCAATACTATCAAGTGTTAAGATGCTAAGATATGAATGATTATTTCCCAACAAATACTTTCAAACGTCAACAGTTTGGTCACATTTAAAAAGAACGAGGAACAAGTTGTTGACCAAGAAGTGCTGATCATGAATCAGTTGATGAAGTCATGATGCAGTACCTTTAATTTACACTAGATGTCGCTCTCTGCTTCATAATCTTTGGATCTGAGTTAATAAATCAATGAGTCCTGGCAACATTTTTGAAGACAGTGCCATCTAGTGGTCTTTCATAGATAGATGTTTCTATCAGTTCAATAGACGTTTAATACTGACGTGAAAATCTCTCAGAGTCACGACATTTTTAGTTCAATAGACGTTTAATACTGACGTGAAAATCTCTCAGAGTCACGACATTTTTAGTTCAATAGACGTTTAATACTGACGTGAAAATCTCTCACAGTCATGACATGTTTTAGTTCAATAGACGTTTAATACTGACGTGAAAATCTCTCACAGTCACGACATGTTTTAGTTCAATAGACGTTTAATACTGACGTGAAAATCTCTCACAGTCACGACATTTTTAGTTCAATAGACGTTTAATACTGACGTGAAAATCTCTCACAGTCATGACATGTTTTAGTTCAATAGACGTTTAATACTGACGTGAAAATCTCTCACAGTCACAACATGTTTTAGTTCAATAGAAGTTTAATACTGACGTGAAAATCTCTCACAGTCACGACATTTTTAGTTCAATAGACGTTTAATACTGACGTGAAAATCTCTCACAGTCATGACATGTTTTAGTTCAATAGATGTTTAATACTGACGTGAAAATCTCTCACAGTCACAACATGTTTTAGTTCAATAGATGTTTAATACTGACGTGAAAATCTCTCACATTCACAACATGTTTTAGTTCAATAGATGTTTAATACTGACGTGAAAATCTCTCACAGTCACAACATGTTTTAGTTCAATAGAAGTTTAATACTGACGTGAAAATCTCTCACAGTCATGACATGTTTTAGTTCAATAGACGTTTAATACTGACGTGAAAATCTCTCAGAGTCACGACATGTTTTAGTTCAATAGATTTTTAATACTGACGTGAAAATCTCTCACAGTCACAACATGTTTTAGTTCAATAGAAGTTTAATACTGACGTGAAAATCTCTCACAGTCACAACATGTTTTAGTTCAATAGATGTTTAATACTGACGTGAAAATCTCTCAGAGTCACGTCACTTTTAGTTCAATAGACGTTTAATACTGAAGTGAAAATCTCTCACAGTCATGACATGTTTTAGTTCAATAGACGTTTAATACTGACGTGAAAATCTCTCAGTCACAACATGTTTTAGTTCAATAGAAGTTTAATACTGACGTGAAAATCTCTCACAGTCATGACATGTTTTAGTTCAATAGACGTTTAATACTGACGTGAAAATCTCTCAGAGTCACGACATGTTTTAGTTCAATAGATTTTTAATACTGACGTGAAAATCTCTCACAGTCACAACATGTTTTAGTTCAATAGAAGTTTAATACTGACGTGAAAATCTCTCACAGTCACAACATGTTTTAGTTCAATAGATGTTTAATACTGACGTGAAAATCTCTCAGAGTCACAACATGTTTTAGTTCAATAGATGTTTAATACTGACGTGAAAATCTCTCACAGTCATGACATGTTTTAGTTCAATAGACGTTTAATACTGACGTGAAAATCTCTCAGAGTCACAACATGTTTTAGTTCAATAGAAGTTTAATACTGACGTGAAAATCTCTCACAGTCACAACATGTTTTAGTTCAATGGATGTTTAATACTGACGTGAAAATCTCTCAGAGTCACAACATGTTTTAGTTCAATAGACGTTTAATACTGACGTGAAAATCTCTCAGAGTCACAACATGTTTTAGTTCAATAGACGTTTAATACTGACGTGAAAATCTCTCAGAGTCACGACATTTTTAGTTCAATAGACGTTTAATACTGACATGAAAATCTCTCACAGTCATGACATGTTTTAGTTCAATAGACGTTTAATACTGACGTGAAAATCTCTCACAGTCACAACATGTTTTAGTTCAATAGACGTTTAATACTGACGTGAAAATCTCTCAGAGTCACAACATGTTTTAGTTCAATAGAAGTTTAATACTGACGTGAAAATCTCTCACAGTCATGACATGTTTTAGTTCAATAGAAGTTTAATACTGACGTGAAAATCTCTCAGAGTCACGACATGTTTTAGTTCAATAGAAGTTTAATACTGACGTGAAAATC
>NC_141820.1:1159478-1171978 GCF_982586985.1 Callionymus lyra | reverse complement strand
ACACACACACACACACACACACAAACACACACACAAACACACACACATGCACGCGCGCACACACACACACAAACACACACAAACACACACACACACACAAACACACAAACACACACACATGCACGCGCGCACACACACAAACACACACACAAACACACACACATGCACGCGCGCACACACACACACAAACACACACACACACACACACACACACAAACACACACACACACAAACACACACACATGCACGCGCGCACACACACAAACACACACACACGCGCGCACACACACACACACACAGACACAAAAAATATCAGAAGTTGTGAAATGTTTCTGAGATGAAGTGTGTGTGTGTGTCATTATGTGTGTTTGTGTTGTTGAGATTTAACTGGTTCTTCTTTGTGTTCTAAACTGCCCCAGAGTGCAGAGCATGCTGGGAGATTGAGTGACACAAACAAACAACACAATATCACAGTGTCAGGAACAAGAAGCAACAACATTGTGTGAAACCTCTCGAGAAACATCTTGAAGAAAATGCTGTGATTGCACTTTTTCGTCCTGCTCGACAACACGTGTCTGATTCCTGTCGCTGCTGATGTTGCTCAAGGGCTCGAGGCAGCAGCTCAGCCTGCGAGTAACATGAAGTATTGATGTGTCTGGAGATGTTACTCACACTGGAAGTAAAGTTCCTCTTCTCCGTCCTGCGACGCCTTGTTGTAGCCACAGTGTCTGAGGAGACACAAGTGAAGTCAGCGACGCACACATTTACAAATGTGCACTTTTGCAAATACACAAGTCCTGTTACACAAACACAAATCAACAGCAGGATTTTCACAGCCACGCATGTGAATATTATTCATCAAAGCATTTATACTTAAAGTAACACATTTATAGATAAAGCTACTCATTTATAAATGAAAAGAAATCCAAATTAAAATACACATTTACAAATTAAACTACAAGTTAACTAATTCAACTACACATTTACAAATTAAAATACACATTTACAAATTAAACTACACGTTTACAAATTAAAATACACATTTACAAATTAAACTACACATTTACAAATTAAAATACACGTTTACAAATTAAAATACACGTTTACAAATTAAAATACACGTTTACAAATTAAACTACAAGTTAACTAATTCAACTACACATTTACAAATTAAAATACACATTTACAAATTAAAATACACGTTTACAAATTAAAATACACGTTTACAAATTAAACTACAAGTTAACTAATTCAACTACACATTTCCAAATTAAAATACACATTTCCAAATTAAACTACACATTTACAAATTAAACTACACGTTTACAAATTAAACTTCACGTTAACTAATTCAACTACACATTTACAAATTAAACTACACATTTACAAATTAAACTAGACATTTACAAATTCAACTACACGTTTACAAATTAAACCAAATGTTAACAAATTAAAATACACGTTAAATAATTCAACTACACATTTACAAATTAAAATACACGTTTACAAATTAAACTAGACATTTACAAATTAAACCAAACGTTAACAAATTAAAATACACGTTAACTAATTCAACTACACATTTACAAATTAAACAACTTGTTTCCAAATTAAACTACACGTTTACAAATTAAAATACATGTTTACAAATTAAACTACACGTTAACTAATTCAACTACACATTTACAAATTAAAATATACGTTTACAAATTAAACTACACGTTAACTAATTCAACTACACATTTACAGATTAAACTACACGTTTACAAATTAAACTTCACATTTACAAATTAAACTACATGTTTACAAAATAAACTACAAATTTAAAAATTAAACTACAGGTTTACAAATGAAAGTAAACATTTACAAATGTCTACATGTTTACAAATTAACCTACACATTAACAAATTAAACAACACGTTAACAAATTAAACTACTAATTTACAAATTTAACAAGACGTTTACAGATTAAACTACACATTTACAAATTGAAGATCTGACGCAGAAGAAGAATAAATATTTGCAGGATCTGAAACTGATGCACGGTTGTTGCTACGTTAGCTGTGTAGCTTCTTAGCTTCATAGCTTCTTAGCTTCTTAGCTTCTTAGCTTCTTAGCGTCTTAGCTTCTTAGCTTCTTAGCTTCTTAGCTTCTTAGCGTCTTAGCGTCTTAGCGTCTTAGCTTCTTAGCTTCTTAGCTTCTTAGCTTCTGAGCTTCTTAGCGTCTTAGCGTCTTAGCTTCTTAGCTTCTGCACGTGGATCAAAAGGAGTTTCGTATGTGACGACAAAGACTCTTGGTTTGTGTCTTTTGTTTCGACTCATAGATCATTTCCAACAACAATTGCAACCTTTTTTAAATCCTCGCAAAGATCACGTGTCGTCGTCGTTTGATTGTTGAGGTTCAAGCGTGTTTTTAAAGTGGAATCATATCAGCCAATCAGATCACGTCTCATCAACAGCACGAGTTACTGTCTGACGGCGGCGATGACATCACTTCCTGCCATGATTCGGTGGAGATCAGTGACGTTATCTCAACGGCTTTCAAAACCTTCTGCTTCATCCTCGCTCGTCTCACGCGTCCGTCGCTACAACATGGACGCTCGCCGTCCTTCAGACAAGGTCGCGACCCCGTCCATCAAACCCCAGACACGCTCAGGTCCCGAGGGCGGCTGATACCGGGCGGCGTGGAGACAAGGACTCGGAGATAAGGACGAGATGTGAGGCCCAGCTTCTATAAATACACAACCTCAGATACGGATCGTCCCAGCTACAACGGGTGAGAGACGGGGGACGCCCTGGACGTGTCCATCAGAGATGTGAAGAGAAAACGACTTCTAAGAATGTTTGATCTGACTTTGAAGTTTGATTGTGTTACTATAACAACAACTTTCTACACACTCACAGAAACATGTCAGTGAAGCTGCAGCTGATTGGACCACGAGTTACAACATCAACCAATGGGACGCTTTCATTGTCTTAAGCTCCGCCCATTGAGTGGAGCACTAAGAGATGTGATTGGATCAGACGTGTGTCAATCAAAACAGCTGCTGTTTGAAGATGAAAGTCATGGAATGAAGTTGTCGTCGTGTTTGTTATCGACTCGTGTCACTCAAAGTTATTTAGCGTCTGTTGTTCATTCAAACATTTTACTTTTATCACTCGTTTCCTGCTCAAACATCAACATCATCAGGAAGATAAAAATAGAAATAAATCCTGTTTAAGGCTCAGATGTGTAACTTTTTATTTTGAAGAGACATTTCCTGGATCTACTGGTTCAACCTTCAAGTTAGTCCTGACGACCTTCAACCATGACTTCCTGCTACGTCTGACCTTCAACCATGACTTCCTGCTACGTCTGACCTTCAACCATGACTTCCTGCTACGTCTGACCTTCAACCATGACTTCCTGCTACGTCTGACCTTCAACCATGACTTCCTGCTACGTCTGATCTTCAACCATGACTTCCTGCTACGTCTGATCCTCAACCATGACTTCCTGCTATGTCTGACCTTCAACCATGACTTCCTGCTACGTCTGACCTTCAACCAAGACTTCCTGCTACGTCTGACCTTCAACCATGACTTCCTGCTACGTCTGATCTTCAACCATGACTTCCTGCTACGTCTGATCCTCAACCATGACTTCCTGCTACGTCTGACCTTCAACCATGACTTCCTGCTATGTCTGATCTTCAACCATGACTTCCTGCTACGTCTGATCCTCAACCATGACTTCCTGCTACGTCTGACCTTCAACCATGACTTCCTGCTACGTCTGACCTTCAACCATGACTTACTGCTACGTCTGATCTTCAACCATGACTTCCTGCTACGTCTGATCCTCAACCATGACCTCCTGCTACGTCTGACCTTCAACCATGACTTCCTGCTACGTCTGACCTTCAACCATGACTTCCTGCTACGTCTGATCTTCAACCATGACTTCCTGCTACGTCTGATCTTCAACCATGACTTCCTGCTACGTCTGACCTTCGACCATGACTTCCTGCTACGTCTGACCTTCGACCATGACTTCCTGCTACGTCTGATCTTCAACCATGACTTCCTGCTACGTCTGATCTTCAACCATGACTTCCTGCTACGTCTGATCTTCAACCATGACTTCCTGCTACGTCTGATCTTCAACCATGACTTCCTGCTACGTCTGATCTTCAACCATGACTTCCTGCTACGTCTGGTCTTCGACCATGACTTCCTGCTACGTCTGACCTTCAACCATGACTTCCTGCTACGTCTGACCTTCAACCATGACTGCCTGCTACGTCTGATCTTCAACCATGACTTCCTGCTACGTCTGACCTTCAACCATGACTTCCTGCTACGTCTGACCTTCAACCATGACTTCCTGCTACGTCTGACCTTCAACCATGACTTCCTGCTACGTCTGATCTTCAACCATGAGTTCCTGCTACGTCTGATCCTCAACCATGACTTCCTGCTACGTCTGACCTTCAACCATGACTTCCTGCTACGTCTGATCCTCAACCATGACTTCCTGCTACGTCTGACCTTCGACCATGACTTCCTGCTACGTCTGACCTTCGACCATGACTTCCTGCTACGTCTGATCTTCAACCATGACTTCCTGCTACGTCTGATCTTCAACCATGACTTCCTGCTACGTCTGATCTTCAACCATGACTTCCTGCTACGTCTGATCTTCAACCATGACTTCCTGCTACGTCTGATCTTCGACCATGACTTCCTGCTATGTCTGATCTTCAACCATGACTTCCTGCTACGTCTGATCTTCAACCATGACTTCCTGCTACGTCTGGTCTTCGACCATGACTTCCTGCTACGTCTGACCTTCAACCATGACTTCCTGCTACGTCTGACCTTCAACCATGACTGCCTGCTACGTCTGATCTTCAACCATGACTTCCTGCTACGTCTGATCCTCAACCATGACTTCCTGCTACGTCTGATCTTCAACCATGACTTCCTGCTACGTCTGATCTTCAACCATGACTTCCTGCTACGTCTGATCTTCAACCATGACTTCCTGCTACGTCTGATCCTCAACCATGACTTCCTGCTACGTCTGAACTTCAACCATGACTTCCTGCTACGTCTGATCTTCAACCATGACTTCCTGCTACGTCTGATCTTCAACCATGACTTCCTGCTACGTCTGACCTTCAACCATGACTTCCTGCTACGTCTGACCTTCAACCATGACTTCCTGCTACGTCTGACCTTCAACCATGACTTCCTGCTACGTCTGATCTTCAACCATGACTTCCTGCTACGTCTGACCTTCAACCATGACTTCCTGCTACGTCTGATCTTCAACCATGACTTCCTGCTACGTCTGATCTTCAACCATGACTTCCTGCTACGTCTGATCTTCGACCATGACTTCCTGCTACGTCTGATCTTCGACCATGACTTCCTGCTACGTCTGATCTTCGACCATGACTTCCTGCTACGTCTGATCTTCAACCATGACTTCCTGCTACGTCTGATCTTCAACCATGACTTCCTGCTACGTCTGATCTTCGACCATGACTTCCTGCTACGTCTGATCTTCGACCATGACTTCCTGCTACGTCTGATCTTCGACCATGACTTCCTGCTACGTCTGATCTTCAACCATGACTTCCTGCTACGTCTGATCTTCAACCATGACTTCCTGCTACGTCTGATCTTCAACCATGACTTCCTGCTACGTCTGAT
Source organism: Callionymus lyra (assembly GCF_982586985.1). NCBI lineage: Eukaryota > Metazoa > Chordata > Actinopteri > Syngnathiformes > Callionymidae > Callionymus > Callionymus lyra. The sequence goes on along the minus strand of NC_141820.1, from coordinate 1,166,279 downwards.
CTTCAACCATGACTTCCTGCTACGTCTGACCTTCAACCATGACTTCCTGCTACGTCTGACCTTCACCATGACTTCCTGCTACGTCTGATCTTCAACCATGACTTCCTGCTACGTCTGATCTTCAACCATGACTTCCTGCTACGTCTGACCTTCAACCATGACTTCCTGCTACGTCTGACCTTCAACCATGACTTCCTTCTACGTCTGACCTTCAACCATGACTTCCTGCTACGTCTGATCTTCAACCATGACTTCCTGCTACGTCTGATCCTCAACCATGACTTCCTGCTACGTCTGACCTTCAACCATGACTTCCTGCTACGTCTGACCTTCAACCATGACTTCCTGCTACGTCTGACCTTCGACCATGACTTCCTGCTACGTCTGATCTTCGACCATGACTTCCTGCTACGTCTGATCTTCAACCATGACTTCCTGCTACGTCTGATCTTCAACCATGACTTCCTGCTACGTCTGATCTTCAACCATGACTTCCTGCTACGTCTGATCTTCAACCATGACTTCCTGCTACGTCTGACCTTCAACCATGACTTCCTGCTACGTCTGACCTTCACCATGACTTCCTGCTACGTCTGATCTTCAACCATGACTTCCTGCTACGTCTGATCTTCAAACAATAACTTCCTGCTACGTCTGACCTTCGACCATGACTTCCTGCTACGTCTGATCTTCAACCATGACTTCCTGCTACGTCTGACCTTCGACCATGACTTCCTGCTACGTCTGACCTTCGACCATGACTTCCTGCTACGTCTGATCTTCGACCATGACTTCCTGCTACGTCTGATCTTCGACCATGACTTCCTGCTACGTCTGATCTTCGACCATGACTTCCTGCTACGTCTGATCTTCGACCATGACTTCCTGCTACGTCTGATCTTCGACCATGACTTCCTGCTACGTCTGATCTTCGACCATGACTTCCTGCTACGTCTGATCTTCGACCATGACTTCCTGCTACGTCTGATCTTCGACCATGACTTCCTGCTACGTCTGACCTTCGACCATGACTTCCTGCTACGTCTGACCTTCAACCATGACTTCCTGCTACGTCTGACTTTCAACCATGACTTCCTGCTACGTCTGATCTTCAACCATGACTTCCTGCCAGGTCTGATCTTCAACCATGACTTCCTGCTACGTCTGATATTCAACCATGACTTCCTGCTACGTCTGACCTTCAACCATGACTTCCTGCTACGTCTGACTTTCAACCATGACTTCCTGCTACGTCTGATCTTCAACCATGACTTCCTGCCAGGTCTGATCTTCAACCATGACTTCCTGCTACGTCTGATATTCAACCATGACTTCCTGCTACGTCTGACCTTCAACCATGACTTCCTGCTATGTCTGATCTTCGACCATGACTTCCTGCTACGTCTGATCTTCGACCATGACTTCCTGCTACGTCTGATCTTCAACCATGACTTCCTGCTACGTCTGACCTTCAACCATGACTTCCTGCTACGTCTGATCTTCGACCATGACTTCCTGCTACGTTTGATCTTCAACCATGACTTCCTGCTACGTCTGATCTTCGACCATGACTTCCTGCTACGTCTGACCTTCGACCATGACTTCCTGCTACGTCTGACCTTCGACCATGACTTCCTGCTATGTCTGATCTTCAACCATGACTTCCTGCTACGTCTGATCTTCGACCATGACTTCCTGCTATGTCTGATCTTCAACCATGACTTCCTGCTACGTCTGATCTTCAACCATGACTTCCTGCTACGTCTGGTCTTCGACCATGACTTCCTGCTACGTCTGACCTTCGACCATGACTTCCTGCTACGTCTGACCTTCAACCATGACTGCCTGCTACGTCTGATCTTCAACCATGACTTCCTGCTACGTCTGATCCTCAACCATGACTTCCTGCTACGTCTGATCTTCAACCATGACTTCCTGCTACGTCTGATCTTCAACCATGACTTCCTGCTACGTCTGATCTTCAACCATGACTTCCTGCTACGTCTGATCCTCAACCATGACTTCCTGCTACGTCTGAACTTCAACCATGACTTCCTGCTACGTCTGATCTTCAACCATGACTTCCTGCTACGTCTGATCTTCAACCATGACTTCCTGCTACGTCTGACCTTCAACCATGACTTCCTGCTACGTCTGACCTTCAACCATGACTTCCTGCTACGTCTGACCTTCAACCATGACTTCCTGCTACGTCTGATCTTCAACCATGACTTCCTGCTACGTCTGACCTTCAACCATGACTTCCTGCTACGTCTGATCTTCAACCATGACTTCCTGCTACGTCTGATCTTCAACCATGACTTCCTGCTACGTCTGATCTTCGACCATGACTTCCTGCTACGTCTGATCTTCGACCATGACTTCCTGCTACGTCTGATCTTCGACCATGACTTCCTGCTATGTCTGATCTTCAACCATGACTTCCTGCTACGTCTGATCTTCAACCATGACTTCCTGCTACGTCTGATCTTCGACCATGACTTCCTGCTACGTCTGATCTTCGACCATGACTTCCTGCTACGTCTGATCTTCGACCATGACTTCCTGCTACGTCTGATCTTCAACCATGACTTCCTGCTACGTCTGATCTTCAACCATGACTTCCTGCTACGTCTGATCTTCAACCATGACTTCCTGCTACGTCTGATCTTCAACCATGACTTCCTGCTACGTCTGACCTTCAACCATGACTTCCTGCTACGTCTGACCTTCACCATGACTTCCTGCTACGTCTGATCTTCAACCATGACTTCCTGCTACGTCTGATCTTCAACCATGACTTCCTGCTACGTCTGACCTTCAACCATGACTTCCTGCTACGTCTGACCTTCAACCATGACTTCCTTCTACGTCTGACCTTCAACCATGACTTCCTGCTACGTCTGATCTTCAACCATGACTTCCTGCTACGTCTGATCCTCAACCATGACTTCCTGCTACGTCTGACCTTCAACCATGACTTCCTGCTACGTCTGACCTTCAACCATGACTTCCTGCTACGTCTGACCTTCGACCATGACTTCCTGCTACGTCTGATCTTCGACCATGACTTCCTGCTACGTCTGATCTTCAACCATGACTTCCTGCTACGTCTGATCTTCGACCATGACTTCCTGCTACGTCTGATCTTCAACCATGACTTCCTGCTACGTCTGATCTTCAACCATGACTTCCTGCTACGTCTGACCTTCAACCATGACTTCCTGCTACGTCTGACCTTCACCATGACTTCCTGCTACGTCTGATCTTCAACCATGACTTCCTGCTACGTCTGATCTTCAACCATGACTTCCTGCTACGTCTGACCTTCAACCATGACTTCCTGCTACGTCTGACCTTCAACCATGACTTCCTGCTACGTCTGACCTTCAACCATGACTTCCTGCTACGTCTGATCTTCAACCATGACTTCCTGCTACGTCTGATCCTCAACCATGACTTCCTGCTACGTCTGACCTTCAACCATGACTTCCTGCTACGTCTGATCCTCAACCATGACTTCCTGCTACGTCTGACCTTCGACCATGACTTCCTGCTACGTCTGACCTTCGACCATGACTTCCTGCTACGTCTGATCTTCAACCATGACTTCCTGCTACGTCTGATCTTCAACCATGACTTCCTGCTACGTCTGATCTTCGACCATGACTTCCTGCTACGTCTGACCTTCGACCATGACTTCCTGCTACGTCTGACCTTCGACCATGACTTCCTGCTACGTCTGATCTTCGACCATGACTTCCTGCTACGTCTGATCTTCGACCATGACTTCCTGCTACGTCTGATCTTCGACCATGACTTCCTGCTACGTCTGATCTTCGACCATGACTTCCTGCTACGTCTGATCTTCGACCATGACTTCCTGCTACGTCTGACCTTCGACCATGACTTCCTGCTACGTCTGACCTTCAACCATGACTTCCTGCTACGTCTGACTTTCAACCATGACTTCCTGCTACGTCTGATCTTCAACCATGACTTCCTGCCAGGTCTGATCTTCAACCATGACTTCCTGCTACGTCTGATATTCAACCATGACTTCCTGCTACGTCTGACCTTCAACCATGACTTCCTGCTATGTCTGATCTTCGACCATGACTTCCTGCTACGTCTGATCTTCGACCATGACTTCCTGCTACGTCTGATCTTCAACCATGACTTCCTGCTACGTCTGACCTTCAACCATGACTTCCTGCTACGTCTGACCTTCAACCATGACTTCCTGCTACGTCTGACCTTCAACCATGACTTCCTGCTACGTCTGACCTTCAACCATGACTTCCTGCTACGTCTGACCTTCAACCATGACTTCCTGCTACGTCTGATCTTCAACCATGACTTCCTGCTACGTCTGACCTTCAACCATGACTTCCTGCTACGTCTGACCTTCAACCATGACTTCCTGCTATGTCTGATCTTCGACCATGACTTCCTGCTACGTCTGACCTTCAACCATGACTTCCTGCTACGTCTGATCTTCAACCATGACTTCCTGCTACGTCTGACCTTCAACCATGACTTCCTGCTACGTCTGATCTTCGACCATGACTTCCTGCTACGTTTGATCTTCAACCATGACTTCCTGCTACGTCTGATCTTCAACCATGACTTCCTGCTACGTCTGACCTTCGACCATGACTTCCTGCTACGTCTGATCTTCAACCATGACTTCCTGCTACGTCTGATCTTCGACCATGACTTCCTGCTACGTCTGATCTTCGACCATGACTTCCTGCTACGTCTGATCTTCAACCATGACTTCCTGCTACGTCTGATCTTCAACCATGACTTCCTGCTACGTCTGATCTTCAACCATGACTTCCTGCTACGTCTGATCTTCGACCATGACTTCCTGCTACGTCTGATCTTCAACCATGACTTCCTGCTACGTCTGATCTTCAAACAATAACTTCCTGCTACGTCTGACCTTCGACCATGACTTCCTGCTACGTCTGATCTTCAACCATGACTTCCTGCTACGTCTGACCTTCGACCATGACTTCCTGCTACGTCTGACCTTCGACCATGACTTCCTGCTACGTCTGATCTTCGACCATGACTTCCTGCTACGTCTGATCTTCGACCATGACTTCCTGCTACGTCTGATCTTCGACCATGACTTCCTGCTACGTCTGATCTTCGACCATGACTTCCTGCTACGTCTGATCTTCGACCATGACTTCCTGCTACGTCTGATCTTCGACCATGACTTCCTGCTACGTCTGATCTTCGACCATGACTTCCTGCTACGTCTGATCTTCGACCATGACTTCCTGCTACGTCTGACCTTCGACCATGACTTCCTGCTACGTCTGACCTTCAACCATGACTTCCTGCTACGTCTGACTTTCAACCATGACTTCCTGCTACGTCTGATCTTCAACCATGACTTCCTGCCAGGTCTGATCTTCAACCATGACTTCCTGCTACGTCTGATATTCAACCATGACTTCCTGCTACGTCTGACCTTCAACCATGACTTCCTGCTACGTCTGACTTTCAACCATGACTTCCTGCTACGTCTGATCTTCAACCATGACTTCCTGCCAGGTCTGATCTTCAACCATGACTTCCTGCTACGTCTGATATTCAACCATGACTTCCTGCTACGTCTGACCTTCAACCATGACTTCCTGCTATGTCTGATCTTCGACCATGACTTCCTGCTACGTCTGATCTTCGACCATGACTTCCTGCTACGTCTGATCTTCAACCATGACTTCCTGCTACGTCTGACCTTCAACCATGACTTCCTGCTACGTCTGATCTTCGACCATGACTTCCTGCTACGTTTGATCTTCAACCATGACTTCCTGCTACGTCTGATCTTCGACCATGACTTCCTGCTACGTCTGACCTTCGACCATGACTTCCTGCTACGTCTGATCTTCAACCATGACTTCCTGCTACGTCTGATCTTCGACCATGACTTCCTGCTACGTCTGATCTTCGACCATGACTTCCTGCTACGTCTGATCTTCAACCATGACTTCCTGCTACGTCTGATCTTCAACCATGACTTCCTGCTACGTCTGATCTTCAACCATGACTTCCTGCTACGTCTGATCTTCGACCATGACTTCCTGCTACGTCTGATCTTCAACCATGACTTCCTGCTACGTCTGATCTTCAAACAATAACTTCCTGCTACGTCTGACCTTCGACCATGACTTCCTGCTACGTCTGACCTTCAACCATGACTTCCTGCTACGTCTGACCTTCAACCATGACTTCCTGCTACGTCTGATCTTCAACCATGACTTCCTGCTACGTCTGACCTTCGACCATGACTTCCTGCTACGTCTGACCTTCACCATGACTTCCTGCTACGTCTGACCTTCAACCATGACTTCCTGCTACGTCTGACCTTCAACCATGACTTCCTGCTACGTCTGACCTTCAACCATGACTTCCTGCTACGTCTGACCTTCAACCATGACTTCCTGCTACGTCTGACCTTCAACCATGACTTCCTGCTACGTCTGACCTTCAACCATGACTTCCTGCTACGTCTGATCTTCAACCATGACTTCCTGCTACGTCTGATCTTCAACCATGACTTCCTGCTACGTCTGATCTTCAACCATGACTTCCTGCTACGTCTGACCTTCAACCATGACTTCCTGCTACGTCTGACCTTCAACCATGACTTCCTGCTACGTCTGACCTTCAACCATGACTTCCTGCTACGTCTGACCTTCAACCATGACTTCCTGCTACGTCTGACCTTCAACCATGACTTCCTGCTACGTCTGACCTTCACCATGACTTCCTGCTACG
>NC_141820.1:1151978-1154478 GCF_982586985.1 Callionymus lyra | reverse complement strand
GAAGAAACAGAAACAAGAGAAGAAGAAGAAACAGAAGAAGAAACAGAATAATAATAATAAGAAACAGAAACAAGAGAAGAAGAAGAAACAGAAGAAGAAACAGAAACAAGAGAAGAAGAAGAAACAGAAGAAGAAACAGAATAATAAGAAGAAGAAACAGAAACAAGAGAAGAAGAAGAAACAGGAGAAGAAACAGAATAATAATAAGAAGAAACAGAAACAAGAGAAGAAGAAGAAACAGGAGAAGAAACAGAATAATAATAATGAGAAACAGAAACAAGAGTCAACAGTCGAGCGGTTTGAAGGCGTTAGATGTTGTTCGGACTGAGCTCCAGTCGCTACATTGAAATGAACAAACATGATTTTCTCTAAAAAAAAAATTTTTCGATACATTGCGATATAGATATTTTTCGATATATCGCGATATAGATCTTTTTCGATATATCGCGATATAGATCTTTTTCGATATATCGCGATATAGATCTTTTCACGATATATTGCGATATAGATATTTTCCGATATATTGCGATATAGATCTTTTTCCGATATATCGCGATATAGATCTTTTTCCGATATAACGCGATATAGATCTTTTTCCGATATATCGCGATATAGATATTTTCCGATATATCGCGATATAGATCTTTTTCCGATATATCGCGATATAGATCTTTTTCCGATACATTGCGATATAGATATTTTTCCGATATATCGCGATATAGATCTTTTTCCGATATATCGCGATATAGATCTTTTTCCGATATATCGTGATACAGATCTTTTTCCGATATATCGCGATATAGATCTTTTTCCGATACATTGCGATATAGATATTTTTCCGATATATCGCGATATAGATCTTTTTCCGATATATCGCGATATAGATCTTTTTCCGATATATCGTGATACAGATCTTTTTCCGATATATCGCGATATAGATCTTTTTCCGATATATCGCGATATAGATCTTTTTCCGATACATTGCGATATAGATATTTTTCAGATATATTGCGATATAGATCTTTTTCCGATATATCGCAATATAGATCTTTTTCCGATATATCGCGATATAGATCTTTTTCCGATATATCGCGATATAGATCTTTTTCCGATATATCGCGATATAGATCTTTTTCCGATATATCGCGATATAGATCTTTTTCCGACACATTGCAATATAGATCTTTTTCCGGTATATCGCGATATAGATCTTTTTCCGATATATCGAGATATAGATCTTTTTCCGGTATATCGCGATATAGATCTTTTTCCGATATATCGCGATACAGATCTTTTTCCGATATATCGCGATATAGATCTTTTTCCGATATATCGCGATATAGATCTTTTTCCGATATATCGCGATATAGATCTTTTTCCGACACATTGCAATATAGATATTTTTCCGATATATCGCGATATAGATCTTTTTCCGATATATCGCGATATAGATCTTTTTCCGGTATATCGCGATATAGATCTTTTTCCGATATATCGCGATATAGATCTTTTTCCGATATATCGTGATACAGATCTTTTTCCGATATATCGCGATATAGATCTTTTTCCGATATATCGCGATATAGATCTTTTTCCGGCACATTGCAATATAGATATTTTTCCGATATATCGCGATATAGATCTTTTTCCGATATATCGAGATATAGATCTTTTTCCGGTATATCGTGATATAGATCTTTTTCCGATATATCGCGATACAGATCTTTTTCCGATATATCGCGATATAGATCTTTTTCCGATATATCGCGATATAGATCTTTTTCCGATATATCGCGATATAGATCTTTTTCCGGTATATCGCGATATAGATCTTTTTCCGGTATATCGCGATATAGATCTTTTTCCGATATATCGCGATACAGATCTTTTTCCGATACATCGCGATATAGATCTTTTTCCGATATATCGCGATATAGATCTTTTTCCGATATATCGCGATACAGATCTTTTTCCGATATATCCCGATATAGATCTTTTTCCGATATATCGCGATGCAGATCTTTTTCCGATATATCCCGATATAGATCTTTTTCCGATATATCGCGATACAGATCTTTTTCCGATATATCCCGACATTGATATTTTTTTAATATATATCGTGCAGCCTCAGACGATGTCATTATTTTTTCCTCCAGTGAGTAACAAGTTCCTCACAGACCAGAACCAGTCCCTGGACCGGGGTCTGGTTCTGGTCCATCGTTGCATAACTTCCTTCTACAAGTTTGGTTCGTGAGTCGAGAACAAAACTCTCCTGATTTGAATCCGAAACATTCGCTCGCGAAGGTCGTGCAGAACTTTGGTTCGTGTCCGAGCGAAGGTCAAAGGTCGCTCGACGCGAGAACGAACTCTTGGTCAAAACAAACGATCGGACGGCAGCGGAAGTTGTTCTCGCTGAAGGTTGTCGGGTCGAGTCTCACGAGGCCGGAGATGTTTAAGTGATGAGCAGCAGAACACTGACATTCAGAGAAGTCACCGAGTG
>NC_141820.1:1134478-1139478 GCF_982586985.1 Callionymus lyra | reverse complement strand
CGGGCTTCGATGGTGTCGCACAGATAAGAACAAGATAAAAGGTTTCAAACGTCACCAAGAAAGTGTCGATTTAACGTCTGAGGTTTGGTCAGTGGGCGGAGCTTAGGACAGAGAGAGCGTTTGACGACGATGACGATGAAGACGAGGAGACGATGAAGACGAGGAGACGATGAAGACGAGGAGACGATGAAGACGAGGAAGACGAGGAAGACGAGGAAGACGATGAAGACGATGAAGACGATGAAGATGAGGAAGACGATGAAGACGATGAAGACGATGAAGACGAGGAAGACGATGAAGACGATGAAGACGATGAAGACGATGAAGACGATGAAGACGATGAAGACGAGGAAGACGATGAAGACGATGAAGACGATGAAGACGAGGAAGACGATGAAGACGATGAAGACGAGGAAGACGAGGAAGACGATGAAGACGATGAAGACGATGAAGACGAGGAAGACGATGAAGACGATGAAGACGAGGAAGACGATGAAGACGATGAAGACGATGAAGACGAGGAAGACGATGAAGACGATGAAGACGAGGAAGACGATGAAGACGATGAATACGAGGAAGACGATGAAGACGATGAAGACGAGGAAGACGATGAAGACGATGAAGACGATGAAGACGAGGAGACGATGAAGACGATGAAGACGATGAAGACGATGAAGACGATGAAGACGATGAAGACGAGGAAGACGATGAAGACGAGGAAGACGATGAAGACAAGGAGACGATGAAGACGATGAAGACGATGAAGACGATGAAGACGAGGAAGACGATGAAGACGATGAAGACGAGGAAGACGATGAAGACGATGAATACGAGGAAGACAAGGAGACGATGAAGACGATGAAGACGAGGAAGACGATGAAGACGAGGAAGACGATGAAGACGATGAAGACGAGGAGACGATGAAGACGAGGAAGACGATGAAGACGAGGAAGACGATGAAGACGATGAAGACGATGAATACGAGGAAGACGATGAAGACGATGAAGACGAGGAAGACGATGAAGACGATGAAGACGAGGAAGACGATGAAGACGAGGAAGACGATGAAGACGATGAAGACGATGAAGACGAGGAAGACGATGAAGACGATGAAGACGAGGAAGACGATGAAGACGATGAAGACGAGGAAGACGATGAAGACGAGGAAGACGATGAAGACGAGGAAGACGATGAAGACGATGAAGACGATGAATACGAGGAAGACGATGAAGACGAGGAAGACGATGAAGACGATGAAGACGAGGAAGACGATGAAGACGATGAAGACGATGAAGACGAGGAAGACGATGAAGACAAGGAGACGATGAAGACGATGAAGACGATGAAGACGAGGAAGACGATGAAGACGATGAAGACGAGGAAGACGATGAAGACGATGAAGACGATGAAGACGATGAAGACGAGGAAGACGATGAAGACGAGGAAGACGATGAAGACGAGGAAGACGATGAAGACAAGGAGACGATGAAGACGATGAAGACGATGAAGACGATGAAGACGAGGAAGACGATGAAGACGATGAAGACGAGGAAGACGATGAAGACGATGAATACGAGGAAGACAAGGAGACGATGAAGACGATGAAGACAAGGAAGACGATGAAGACGAGGAAGACGATGAAGACGATGAAGACGAGGAGACGATGAAGACGAGGAAGACGATGAAGACGATGAAGATGATGAAGACGATGAAGACGAGGAAGACGATGAAGACGATGAAGACGAGGAAGACGATGAAGACGATGAATACGAGGAAGACGATGAAGACGAGGAAGACGATGAAGACGAGGAAGACGATGAAGACGATGAAGACGATGAATACGAGGAAGACGATGAAGACGAGGAAGACGATGAAGACGATGAAGACGAGGAAGACGATGAAGACGATGAAGACGAGGAAGACGATGAAGACGAGGAGACGATGGACGGTTCCTTCAAGGTCCTGAAGGACCGGACGGTTCCTTCAAGGTCCTGAAGGACCGGACGGTTCCTTCAAGGTTCTGAAGGACCGGACGGTTCCTTCAAGGTCCTGAAGGACCGGACGGTTCCTTCAAGGTTCTGAAGGACCGGACGGTTCCTTCAAGGTCCTGAAGGACCGGACGGTTCCTTCAAGGTTCTGAAGGACCGGACGGTTCCTTCAAGGTCCTGAAGGACCGGACGGTTCCTTCAAGGTCCTGAAGGACCGGACGGTTCCTTCAAGGTCCTGAAGGACCGGACGGTTCCTTCAAGGTTCTGAAGGACCGGACGGTTCCTTCAAGGTTCTGAAGGACCGGACGATTCCTTCAAGGTCCTGAAGGACAGGACGGTTCCTTCAAGGTTCTGAAGGACCGGACGGTTCCTTCAAGGTCCTGAAGGACCGGACGGTTCCTTCAAGGTTCTGAAGGACCGGACGGTTCCTTCAAGGTCCTGAAGGACCGGACGGTTCCTTCAAGGTCCTGAAGGACCGGACGGTTCCTTCAAGGTTCTGAAGGACCAGACGGTTCCTTCAAGGTTCTGAAGGACCGGACGGTTCCTTCAAGGTCCTGAAGGACCCGACGGTTCCTTCAAGGTCCTGAAGGACCGGACGGTTCCTTCAAGGTTCTGAAGGACCAGACGGTTCCCTCACACACGGAACAGATCACAGATCCCTGGAACAAGAACGTCTCTCGATGAAGACACGATCGATCCAAAGCGTTTTCTTTTCTCCTCCAAATGAAGGATTTATCTTGTGAGACACGAGAGGCTTCATCTGCCGTCTCAGCACTTCCTTCTCTCCGTCGCGTCTCCTTCGCCATCACACCTCCCTCTCTCTCTCCTCCACTCCTTTACTTCCCTCTCATCCCTCGCTTCATTACGCTCACATCCACGCACGCTTTCAAACACACCAGCGCAGCAGGGCATGATGGGTAAACGTACACAAGAGAGTGGCCTGGAACGTGGGTTCGGTCTCTTCACACTCGAGCGTCCGGTGAGTCGAGGCAGGAAGTCGACTCGTTCAAAGTGCTTTTTTAATGCCTTGCCTCGCCGCCCGTTTAAACACGCGCCCGCGGAAATGTGGCGGCGCCACCGGAGACTTCGCCGCGAGTCCGAGATCACGTGATCGACCTTCACCCCGTGACCCCTGATGACCCCTGATGACCCCTGAACCTCGCGACGGGCCGAACTGACAGTTCGCGACCCTGGAACACGATCCTCCGCGATCTGGCTGGACGTCGTCACGGAACCCAGCAAACCGTTGTGCGTCGCTTTCCAAATACACAACTTTATTGAAACAGCCGCTGACGACGCTGGTGACGCTGTTCGAGTCTCAAAGCATGGATTTCGTGACTCGAGGAACATCCATCGTGTCTGAACCATCTACTGGTTCCAGGGAAGGTCCAACAAGTTCAGATGAAACATGACGTGAACGTTTGTTTGTGTCGATGATCGTAGTTAAAACACTAAAATAATCGTGTGACGTTTCAACTGATTGTCTTGATGTTTAGAGTAAATGTTCACATTATTCCTTTTCCTCTTTATCTTTCATTTAATCCATGATTTGAGCCTCGCCAGCAGTTCATACAGAACTCTGAGCCGCTCTAGTAGAAGAACTCACATTTCTCCTTCAAACTCTTCACTGGTTTCTTTCAGGATCATTTTAAAATTCTGGTTCTTACTTTCAGATCTATTCATGGTCAGACCTTCATGATCTGATCCAGACTTACACCCCAGCTCAGGCTCTGAGGTCTGTGGATCAGAATCTACTGATGGTTCCTGAACTTCAGGACCAGAGGAGAGAAATCTTTTCAGGCTGTTGCTCCTAAGCTTTGGAACCATCTCTGTGTTTGATGATCTACTGACTCCTTCAAGAAACATCTGTGTTTGATGATCTACTGACTCCTTCAAGAAACATGTGTGTTTGATGATCTACTGACTCCTTCAAGAAACATGTGTGTTTGATGATCTACTGACTCCTTCAAGAAACATCTGTGTTTGATGATCTACTGACTCCTTCAAGAAACATCTGTGTTTGATGATCTACTGACTCCTTTAAGAAACATCTGTGTTTGATGATCTACTGACTCCTTCAAGAAACATCTGTGTTTGATGATCTACTGACTCCTTCAAGAAACATCTGTGTTTGATGATCTACTGACTCCTTCAAGAAACATCTGTGTTTGATGATCTACTGACTCCTTTAAGAAACATCTGTGTTTGATGATCTACTGTCTCCTTTAAGAAACATCAGTGTTTGATGATCTACTGACTCCTTCAAGAAACATCTGTGTTTGATGATCTACTGACTCCTTTAAGAAACATCTGTGTTTGATGATCTACTGACTCCTTTAAGAAACATCTGTGTTTGATGATCTACTGACTCCTTCAAGAAACATGTGTGTTTGATGATCTACTGACTCCTTTAAGAAACATGTGTGTTTGATGATCTACTGACTCCTTCAAGAAACATGTGTGTTTGATGATCTACTGACTCCTTCAAGAAACATCTGTGTTTGATGATCTACTGACTCCTTCAAGAAACATCTGTGTTTGATGATCTACTGACTCCTTCAAGAAACATCTGTGTTTGATGATCTACTGACTCCTTCAAGAAACATCTGTGTTTGATGATCTACTGACTCCTTCAAGAAACATCTGTGTTTGATGATCTACTGACTCCTTCAAGAAACATCTGTGTTTGATGATCTACTGACTCCTTCAAGAAACATCTGTGTTTGATGATCTACTGACTCCTTTAAGAAACATCTGTGTTTGATGATCTACTGTCTCCTTTAAGAAACATCAGTGTTTGATGATCTACTGACTCCTTTAAGAAACATCTGTGTTTGATGATCTACTGACTCCTTTAAGAAACATCAGTGTTTGATGATCTACTGACTCCTTCAAGAAACATGTGTGTTTGATGATCTACTGACTCCTTCAAGAAACATCAGTGTTTGATGATCTACTGACTCCTTTAAGAAACATCTGTGTTTGATGATCTACTGACTCCTTTAAGAAACA
>NC_141820.1:1104478-1129478 GCF_982586985.1 Callionymus lyra | reverse complement strand
GCCAAACTAAAGCTAAACTGAAGCTAAACTGAAACTAAACTGAAGCTAAACTGAAGCTAAACTGAAGCTAAACTGAAACTAAACTGAAGCTAAACTGAAGCTAAACTGAAACTAAACTGAAGCTAAACTGAAGCTAAACTGAAGCTAAACTATTTTGATCCATGATACGTTTGTTTTTCTCATTCCAGGCAATAAATGTTCTGATGCTTCAGATTCTTCTTCGAGGTGAACGAGAGGTGAAGGTCGAAGGAGAAGAACGAGAGGAGGATGGATGACTGGGCGAAGTGGAGGTCAGAGGTCAGAAGGGGTGAAGGATGAACACAAGGTCACGTGGATGTATCTGAGGCACTAAGTCGTCCATCAGGGTCGTAGACGTTTCGCTCAGACGGAGCTGATGTCATGGAGGACGAGGTCGCGTGACCCTCAGAGGTCGCGTGACCCGAGGAACTCACGTGTGCAGGCGGTGGACGGCGAGTCCAGCGGCGTCCTGAAGTGGTCGTCCTTGCACACGCACACCACCGAACCCTCCTCCTCGGCCACGCTGTTCGCCGGACACGGGAAACACTCCTGTTGTCTGGAGGACATTTTGTAGGAGCCTGGAGGACAAGCTGTGAAGACAGAGTTACCATCACTGATGTGTGTGTACATGTGTTGTCATCACCACTGATGTGTGTGTTCATGTGTTGTCATCACCACTGATGTGTGTGTACATGTGTTGTCATCACCACTGATGTGTGTGTACATGTGTTGTCATCACCACTGATGTGTGTGTACACGTGTTGTCATCACCACTGATGTGTGTGTACACGTGTTGTCATCACCACTGATGTGTGTGTACATGTGTTGTCATCACCACTGATGTGTGTGTACACGTGTTGTCATCACCACTGATGTGTGTGTACACGTGTTGTCATCACCACTGATGTGTGTGTACACGTGTTGTCATCACCACTGATGTGTGTGTACACGTGTTGTCATCACCACTGATGTGTGTGTACACGTGTTGTCATCACCACTGATGTGTGTGTACATGTGTTGTCATCACCACTGATGTGTGTGTACACGTGTTGTCATCACCACTGATGTGTGTGTACATGTGTTGTCATCACCACTGATGTGTGTTTTCACGTGTTGTCATCACCACTGATGTGTGTTTTCACGTGTTGTCATCACCACTGATGTGTGTGTACACGTGTTGTCATCACCACTGATGTGTGTGTACACGTGTTGTCATCACCACTGATGTGTGTGTACACGTGTTGTCATCACCACTGATGTGTGTGTACATGTGTTGTCATCACCACTGATGTGTGTGTACATCTGTTGTCATCACCACTGATGTGTGTTTTCACGTGTTGTCATCACCACTGATGTGTGTGTACATGTGTTGTCATCACCACTGATGTGTGTGTACATGTGTTGTCATCACCACTGATGTGTGTGTACATGTGTTGTCATCACCACTGATGTGTGTGTACACGTGTTGTCATCACCACTGATGTGTGTGTACACGTGTTGTCATCACCACTGATGTGTGTGTACACGTGTTGTCATCACCACTGATGTGTGTGTACACGTGTTGTCATCACCACTGATGTGTGTGTACACGTGTTGTCATCACCACTGATGTGTGTGTACACGTGTTGTCATCACCACTGATGTGTGTGTACACGTGTTGTCATCACCACTGATGTGTGTGTACACGTGTTGTCATCACCACTGATGTGTGTGTACACGTGTTGTCATCACCACTGATGTGTGTGTACACGTGTTGTCATCACCACTGATGTGTGTGTACATGTGTTGTCATCACCACTGATGTGTGTGTACACGTGTTGTCATCACCACTGATGTGTGTGTACACGTGTTGTCATCACCACTGATGTGTGTGTACATGTGTTGTCATCACCACTGATGTGTGTGTACACGTGTTGTCATCACCACTGATGTGTGTGTACACGTGTTGTCATCACCACTGATGTGTGTGTACACGTGTTGTCATCACCACTGATGTGTGTGTACACGTGTTGTCATCACCACTGATGTGTGTGTACACGTGTTGTCATCACCACTGATGTGTGTGTACACGTGTTGTCATCACCACTGATGTGTGTGTACACGTGTTGTCATCACCACTGATGTGTGTGTACACGTGTTGTCATCACCACTGATGTGTGTGTACACGTGTTGTCATCACCACTGATGTGTGTGTACATGTGTTGTCATCACCACTGATGTGTGTGTACACGTGTTGTCATCACCACTGATGTGTTTGTACACGTGTTGTCATCACCACTGATGTGTGTGTACACGTGTTGTCATCACCACTGATGTGTGTGTACACGTGTTGTCATCACCACTGATGTGTGTGTACACGTGTTGTCATCACCACTGATGTGTGTGTACACGTGTTGTCATCACCACTGATGTGTGTGTACACGTGTTGTCATCACCACTGATGTGTGTGTACAGGTGTTGTCATCACCACTGATGTGTGTGTACATGTGTTGTCATCACCACTGATGTGTGTGTACACGTGTTGTCATCACCACTGATGTGTGTGTACACGTGTTGTCATCCCCACTGATGTGTTTGTACACGTGTTGTCATCACCACTGATGTGTGTGTACACGTGTTGTCATCACCACTGATGTGTGTGTACACGTGTTGTCATCACCACTGATGTGTGTGTACACGTGTTGTCATCACCACTGATGTGTGTGTACAGGTGTGTTGTCATCACCACTGATGTGTGTGTACACGTGTTGTCATCACCACTGATGTGTGTGTACACGTGTTGTCATCACCACTGATGTGTGTGTACAGGTGTTGTCATCACCACTGATGTGTGTGTACATGTGTTGTCATCACCACTGATGTGTGTGTACATGTGTTGTCATCACCACTGATGTGTGTGTACACGTGTTGTCATCACCACTGATGTGTGTGTACACGTGTTGTCATCACCACTGATGTGTGTGTACACGTGTTGTCATCACCACTGATGTGTGTGTACACGTGTTGTCATCACCACTGATGTGTGTGTACACGTGTTGTCATCACCACTGATGTGTGTGTACACGTGTTGTCATCACCACTGATGTGTGTGTACACGTGTTGTCATCACCACTAATGTGTGTGTACACGTGTTGTCATCACCATTGATGTGTGTGTATACGTGTTGTCATCACCACTGATGTGTGTGTACACGTGTTGTCATCACGACTGAGTTGTATAACTCACTTCAAACAGCAGCTGTTTTGATTGACACATGTCTTATCCAATCAAATCTCTCGGTGCTCCACTCAGTGGGCGGAGCTTATGACAACGAGAGCGTCCCATTGGTTGATGTTGTAACTTACACTTGTTACACAACCGTTCAAAAGAAGTCAAAGATCAATTTAAGAGAAATAAAATCAACAAATAGTTTCTCATTTAATCAATAAAAAATACAAATAAAATAATATAACAATGTAAAAAAAAGTTAAAATGTTAAAATAAAACAAGATTTGTGTTAAAAAGTGAATAAATAGATGTTTATTCTCTGAAGCAACAACAGGTGTGTGTTTGCTTTGAACACAAACTAACACAACTTTCATAAAGTCAAGAAACGAACACGGATGAGTCATGAGTCGATGATGAGTCGATTCATGTCCACGACTCTGACACACAATCTTTTCCAGCGACGACACAAACACACACCACAACAAGAAAGTGTGATGTTGTCAACGCTGTTGTGTGAAGAGAAAGTGAAGGAAGAGAAGAATAAGAAGGAGGTGAAGACGCCAGTGATTGACTTTCATGGACGTGTGTGTGTTAAAGTGTGTGTGTGTATAAGTGTGTGTGTGTATAAGTGTGTGTGTTAAAGTGTGTGTGTGTATAAGTGTGTGTGTATAAGTGTGTGTGTTAAAGTGTGTGTGTGTATAAGTGTGTGTGTGTATAAGTGTGTGTGTGTATAAGTGTGTGTGTGTATAAGTGTGTGTGTTAAAGTGCGTGTGTGTATAAGTGTGTGTGTGTATAAGTGTGTGTGTTAAAGTGTGTGTGTATAAGTGTGTGTGTGTATAAGTGTGTGTGTTAAAGTGTGTATGTGTGTGCGTGTTAAAGTGTGTGTGTGTGTGTTAAAGTGTGTATGTGTGTGCGTGTTAAAGTGTGTGTGTGCGTGTGTTAGAGTGTGTGTGTTAGAGTGTGCATGTTTGTTAAAGTGTGTATGTGTGTTTAATTGTGCATGTGTGTTAAAGTGTGTATGTGTGTGTGTTAAAGTGTGTGTTAGAGTGTGTTTGTGCGTTAAAGTCTGTGTGTGTGTTAGAGTGTGTATGTGCGTGTGTGTTTAGGTGTGTGCGTGTTAAAGTGTGTATGTGTGTTAAAGTGTGTATGTGTGTTAGAATGTGTATGTGTGTGTGTTAAAGTGTGTATGTGCATTAAAGTGTGTGTGTGTGTATTTAGGTGTGTGTGTGTTAAAGTGTGTGTGTGTTTCTGGAGATGAACTCTTGTTGACGGTAACCACACCCACTCTGCTGTGATTGGTCAAGCATGGAGGTTTGTCACAGCGTGTCATCAATGGTCTCCACCTCCAAGGGACTCATTGTATAAACAAAGTGTGATTACAGTTGGAGGAGTGAAGCCATTATTACGTCACAATGGACTCTCGTAACCTCTCGTTCGTCCAGAACGTTCTAAAGTATTATTGTAATGATCATCTGTCAATCAAGGTCAGCAGATCAAGAGAACCATCAGTTCACACCAGCGCTGACCTCCTGACCTCACCTGTCACAGGAAGTGATGTCATGATCACTGCTGACCAACAAGTCGACGCCAGTAACACACGGACTCGCTCAGGAGTTTGATTGACAGCTGCTAACAGGGACATGATTGACATGTTCCAAGAGTTCCAGATCATTTGGTTTCTGACCTTTGACCTTTTTTCAAGGTGTGGTATTTCAAGAGACGAATGAGTAGCTGTCAATCAAGTTCATGAAGATGACATCAGAGACGTGTCGACACACAATCCTCAGACGACACACAACGATGTTCAGACGACACACAACGACACACAACGATGTTCAGACGACACACAACGACACACAACGATGTTCAGACGACACACAACAACACACAACGATGTTGTCTTTTATTCTTTACAATATTCACAAAGTCTTTCCAAAGTCATGGAGATGCTCGACTACACACAATTAAAACACAATCATCAAACTGGCAACACAACTGATGCATCGCAATATCAAAGATGCATGTCACTCACATATACACACTCACACACACACACACACATATAAACCTATACACACTCACACACACACACTCAAACAAACACACTCACTCACACACACATACAAACATATACACACTTACTCACACACACACATAAACCTATACACACTTACTCACATATACACACTCACTCACACAAACACACACACACTCACAGACACACACTCATTCACACAAACACACACACACACTTACAGTCACACAGACACATACTCACACTCACACTCACACAAACACACACACACACACACAGACACACTCACACTCACACAAACACACACACAGACACACACTCACTCACACAAACACACTCACAGTCACACAGACACACACAGACAGACACACACACACAGACACACACTCACAAACACACACACACACACACACACACACACACACACACACACTCACTCACTCACTCACACAAACACATCATCATCTCTATCTTCTTTTTTCTTCCTTTAATCTCTCTTGTTCTGTGTTCTCTTTACTTGGATTTTGTTATAATGCCCTTTGTTCTTTTTAATGAACTTTGTTCTTGTTTCAGGAATCTATCTTCTTTGTTTTGTTTTTCTTTGCTCTGTGTTCTCTATACTTGGATTTTGTTATAAATAAACTTTGTTCTTTTTATTGTTCTTTGTTCATTTTTTTTTACTTTGTTCTTGTTCCAGGACTCTATCTTCTTTGTGTTGTTTTTCTTTGATCTGTGTTCTCTATACTTTTATTTTGTTATATTGCATTTTGTTCTTTTTGCTACTCTTTGTTCTTGTCTCATGAATGTGTTGCTGTGAGCCTGAGGTTCCACCCGAACCGAACCTAACCTGCAGAGCGATCAATAAAGTCCATCCATCGCTCCCTCCTTCACTCGAGTGACGTCTGTTTCTGACGCCTGTCACTCAACCGCCTCAGAGAATCAACATATCAACAAACATGAGTCGATCACACGAGTTCCAAACGTTGGATTCACCAAAATAAAAGCTTCTATGATGGTCGACTAGTTACTGCAGTAACAACTTCCACTAACTAGTTCCACACACTGTGTTCTGAGTCGAACCTTCAACACGGCGCGGCTCAAAGTTA
The DNA here is from genome assembly GCF_982586985.1 of Callionymus lyra. Taxonomy (NCBI): domain Eukaryota; kingdom Metazoa; phylum Chordata; class Actinopteri; order Syngnathiformes; family Callionymidae; genus Callionymus; species Callionymus lyra. The sequence goes on along the minus strand of NC_141820.1, from coordinate 1,123,112 downwards.
GTCAAAAAAGAAAAGTAAAGGCTTCAAGTCTGACGAAAGTTAATAATAAAGTCTTGTTTTGTCGAGGGGTCAAAGGTGAGGATGTGTGGGAGTGTTCATGTGAGTATTGATGAGTATCCCCTGGAGCTCAGCACATCCTGGCTTCTTGCATTTTCATTCTGTGGCTCCCAGAGCTGGTGAATCCTGTTTACGGCTCTTTAAATAAACTGGTGAAGGTTCAGGGAAGAAACACACACTTAACTACACACTTAACTACACACTTAACTACACACTTAACTACACACTCGCCGACACGTTCGCGCGAGGATCGCAGTCTGAAGAAAACCTTGTTTCAGTGGAAACAACAAGATTTCAAGTCCAACTAAACTTTCTTTCGTTTCCTCACGACAAGCGCAGTCGCGGCACCATGTTGTCAGAATAACGTACGAGGCTGTCGTCCGAACTTTCACGAATCATGACCATTTTTTTGACCTTCAACCTTCATCAGGTCAACGTAACGATGAGCTGTTTTCAAATACACCCCTGACTCTCAGGGAGAAGGTCACGGGTTCATACCCCATGTTCACGTTGATTTAAAGTGACACAGTGTCCATTTACAAATGTTTCATTTTTAATAAATGTACACAAAAAATCACACACAAGGTCCAAAACACAGTGAAATATTCTTTCCTTACTTTCCTGACTTTCATCACTGCAGTGAAAAGTTGTGTATCTGCAACAGGATTTGTGTGTAAATGCATCATTTGTTGTGCCGTGTGAAGTTAGCTTGGAGTAAGCTAGCTGTGTGAAGTTAGCTCGAGGTAAGCTAGCCATGGGAAGTTAGCTCGGGGTAAGCTAGCCGTGTGAAGTTAGCTCGGGGTAAGCTAGCCATATGAAGTTAGCTCGGGGTAAGCTAGCCATGTGAAGTAAGCTCGGGGTAAGCTAGCCGTGTGAAGTTAGCTCGAGGTAAGCTAGCCATGTGAAGTGAGCTCGGGGTAAGCTAGCCATGAGAAGTTAGCTCGGGGTAAGCCAGCCATGTGAAGTTAGCTCGAGGTAAGCTAGCCGTGTGAAGTTAGCTCGGAGTAAGCTAGCCATGTGAAGTTAGCTCGGGGTAAGCTAGCCGTGTGAAGTAAGCTCGGGGTAAGCTAGCCATGTGAAGTTAGCTCGGGGTAAGCTAGCCGTGTGAAGTTAGCTCGGGGTAAGCTAGCCATAGGAAGTTAGCTCGGGTTAAGCTAGCCATGAGAAATTAGCTCGGGGCAAGCTAGCCATGTGAAGTTAGCTCGGAGTAAGCTAGTCGTGTGAAGTTAGCTCGGAGTAAGCTAGTCGTGTGAAGTTAGCTCGAGGTAAGCTAGCCATGAGAAGTTAGCTCGGGGTAAGCTAGTCGTGTGAAGTTAGCTCGGAGTAAGCTAATCGTGTGAAGTTAGCTCGAGGTAAGCTAGCCATGTGAAGTTAGCTCGGGGTAAGCTAGCCATGAGAAGTTAGCTCGGGGTAAGCCAGCCATGTGAAGTTAGCTTGAGGTAAGCTAGCCGTGTGAAGTTAGCTCGGAGTAAGCTAGTCGTGTGAAGTTAGCTCGGGATAAGCTAGTCGTGTGAAGTTAGCTCGAGGTAAGCTAGCCATGTGAAGTTAGCTTGGGGTAAGCTAGCCATGTGAAGTTAGCTCGGGGTAAGCTTGCCATGTGAAGTTAGCTCGGGGAAGCTAGTCGTGTGAAGTTAGCTTGGAGTAAGCTAGCCGTGTGAAGTTAGCTTGGAGTAAGCTAGCCGTGTGAAGTTAGCTTGGAGTAAGCTAACCATGTGATGTTAGCTCGGGTAAGCTAGCCATGTGAAGTTAGCTCGGGGTAAGCTAGCCATGTGAAGTTAGCTCGGAGTAAGCTAGCCATGTGAAGTTAGCTCGGGGTAAGCTAGCCATGAGAAGTTAGCTCGAAGTAAGCTAGCCATGAGAAGTTAGCTCGGGGTAAGCTAGCCATGAGAAGTTAGCTCGGGGTAAGCTAGCCATGAGAAGTTAGCTCGAAGTAAGCTAGCCATGAGAAGTTAGCTCGGGGTAAGCTAGCCATGAGAAGTTAGCTCGGGGTAAGCTAGCCATGAGAAGTTAGCTCGAAGTAAGCTAGCCATGAGAAGTTAGCTCGGGGTAAGCCAGCCATGAGAAGTTAGCTCGAAGTAAGCTAGCCATGAGAAGTTAGCTCGAAGTAAGCTAGCCATGAGAAGTTAGCTCGAAGTAAGCTAGCCATGAGAAGTTAGCTCGAAGTAAGCTAGCCATGAGAAGTTAGCTCGAAGTAAGCTAGCCATGAGAAGTTAGCTCGAAGTAAGCTAGCCATGAGAAGTTAGCTCGAGGTAAGCTAGCCATGAGAAGTTAGCTCGGGGTAAGTTAGCCCTGAGAAGGGATACATTAAATGCTATCACTGTAAATGTTTTCATCACGATAAACTTGCAGAATGTTGCAGTTTATGTTGCGTTTTATGAGGAGGGTTTGAATCCCGGACTGCAGACGAGTCCACGTTCCTTCAGCTGGCGCTGACAGTCTGTGACATCACGCATCATTTATTTTTGTTTGAAAGCCATAATCAGACATTATTAAAATAGGAGAGCATGCCAGGATGGTTTTAGGATCCAATCCATCAGGTTCCAGTGCGGAGCAGCGGCAGCTCTTCAACGCTTCCCTCAGCGCCAGCGATTTTCTGCATCATCAGAGACAAACTTCAGCTGCAACTAACTCTGGAGGTTTGATCCAAACGGATGTGTTAGCAGAACCAGATGATGATGTCATCACAGAACCAGATGATGATGTCATCACGGAACCAGATGATGATGTCATCACGGAACCAGATGATGATGTCATCACAGAACCAGATGATGATGTCATCACGGAACCAGATGATGATGTCATCACAGAACCAGATGATGATGTCATCACAGAACCAGATGATGATGTCATCACGGAACCAGATGATGATGTCATCACGGAACCAGATGATGATGTCATCACGGAACCAGATGATGATGTCATCACAGAACCAGATGATGATGTCATCACGGAACCAGATGATGATGTCATCACGGAACCAGATGATGATGTCATCACGGAACCAGATGATGATGTCATCACAGAACCAGATGATGATGTCATCACGGAACCAGATGATGATGTCATCACGGAACCAGATGATGATGTCATCACGGAACCAGATGATGATGTCATCACAGAACCAGATGATGATGTCATCACAGAACCAGATGATGATGTCATCACGGAACCAGATGATGATGTCATCACGGAACCAGATGATGATGTCATCACGGAACCAGATGATGATGTCATCACAGAACCAGATGATGATGTCATCACGGAACCAGATGATGATGTCATCACAGAACCAGATGATGATGTCATCACGGAACCAGATGATGATGTCATCACAGAACCAGATGATGATGTCATCACAGAACCAGATGATGATGTCATCACAGAACCAGATGATGATGTCATCACAGAACCAGATGATGATGTCATCACAGAACCAGATGATGATGTCATCACGGAACCAGATGATGATGTCATCACGGAACCAGATGATGATGTCATCACGGAACCAGATGATGATGTCATCACAGAACCAGATGATGATGTCATCACAGAACCAGATGATGATGTCATCACAGAACCAGATGATGATGTAAGTAAGAAAGTAAGTAAGTAATATTTATTTATATAGATCTTTTCCGGACCAGGGTCACAAAGCGCTTTAACAATCAAAACAATATTCAATAAAGTACATACTTTAAAGATCAAGATAATACTGAGAACAACACAGGAGTTCCAGAAATTCAAGGAAAAGCCTGAACAAATAGAAACGTCTTAAGATGTTTCTTGAAGGAGTCAGTAGATCATCAAACACAGATGTTTCTTGAAGGAGTCAGTAGATCATCAAACACAGATGTTTCTTGAAGGAGTCAGTAGATCATCAAACACAGATGTTTCTTGAAGGAGTCAGTAGATCATCAAACACACATGTTTCTTGAAGGAGTCAGTAGATCATCAAACACAGATGTTTCTTAAAGGAGTCAGTAGATCATCAAACACAGATGTTTCTTGAAGGAGTCAGTAGATCATCAAACACACATGTTTCTTGAAGGAGTCAGTAGATCATCAAACACACATGTTTCTTGAAGGAGTCAGTAGATCATCAAACACAGATGTTTCTTGAAGGAGTCAGTAGATCATCAAACACACATGTTTCTTGAAGGAGTCAGTAGATCATCAAACACTGATGTTTCTTGAAGGAGTCAGTAGATCATCAAACACAGATGTTTCTTGAAGGAGTCAGTAGATCATCAAACATACATGTTTCTTGAAGGAGTCAGTAGATCATCAAACACACATGTTTCTTGAAGGAGTCAGTAGATCATCAAACACAGATGTTTCTTGAAGGAGTCAGTAGATCATCAAACACACATGTTTCTTAAAGGAGTCAGTAGATCATCAAACACACATGTTTCTTGAAGGAGTCAGTAGATCATTAAACACAGATGTTTCTTGAAGGAGTCAGTAGATCATCAAACACAGATGTTTCTTGAAGGAGTCAGTAGATCATCAAACACAGATGTTTCTTGAAGGAGTCAGTAGATCATCAAACACAGATGTTTCTTGAAGGAGTCAGTAGATCATCAAACACTGATGTTTCTTGAAGGAGTCAGTAGATCATCAAACACAGATGTTTCTTGAAGGAGTCAGTAGATCATCAAACACACATGTTTCTTGAAGGAGTCAGTAGATCATCAAACACACATGTTTCTTGAAGGAGTCAGTAGATCATCAAACACACATGTTTCTTGAAGGAGTCAGTAGATCATCAAACACACATGTTTCTTGAAGGAGTCAGTAGATCATCAAACACACATGTTTCTTAAAGGAGTCAGTAGATCATCAAACACACATGTTTCTTGAAGGAGTCAGTAGATCATCAAACACACATGTTTCTTGAAGGAGTCAGTAGATCATCAAACACACATGTTTCTTGAAGGAGTCAGTAGATCATCAAACACACATGTTTCTTGAAGGAGTCAGTAGATCATCAAACACACATGTTTCTTAAAGGAGTCAGTAGATCATCAAGCGCAAAGAGAGAGAAGATCGTTCCAAAGCTTAGGAGCAACAGCCTGAAAAGATTTCTCTCCTCTGGTCCTGAGTCGTGTGCGTGGAACCATAAGTAGATTCTGATCCACAGACCTCAGAGCCCGAGCTGGGGTGTAAGTCTGGATCAGATCATGAAGGTCTGACCATGAATAGATCTGAAAGTAAGAACCAGAATTTTAAAATGTTCCTGAAAGAAACTGGAAGCCAGTGAAGAGTTTGAAGGAGAAATGTGAGTTATTCTACTAGAGCGGCTCAGAGTTCTGAATCAACTGCAGACGAGACGATCCTTCTTGTTAAGACATGAAAACAAACTGTTACAATAGTCCAGACGAGAAGAAACAAACGCATGGATTATAAGATCCAGATCATGTTCCGACAACATTTTCCTAAGTTTAGAGATTTTTCTCAGTTGAAGGAAACAGTTTCTGGTCAGTTTTCTTCAGTGTTGAACAAGAGACATGTCTTTATCAAATACAACACCCAGGTTTCTCAGGCTCAGTTTGACAGACTGACATAAGTCACTCAAGTACTGACTCAACCCTGGAATCTTATCATCAACAATCACCAGAGTTTCAGTTTTGTCCACATTTAGCTTCAAAGTGTTTTCACTCATTGTTTGATTTCTAGCAACAATTGACTAAGTTCAGCCTCTGGGGCTCAGTTGGATCAACAGAGCAGTAGAGCTGGATGTCATCAGCAAAAATGTGATAAGAAACATCAGGAAATCTCTGAATGATTTTACCGAGGGGAATCAAGTACAGCAAAAACAATAAAGGACCCAGAACAGAACCTTGAGGGACTCCACACAACAGATCTGCCGATTCAGACCTCATTTGATTGGCAGATACACTAAAACTGCGCCCAGAAAGGTAAGATGAGAACCATTCTAACACAGACCCAGACAGTCTTCATCCCTCAGTCTTCTCAGCAGGATCTGGTTCAACTGTGTCAAAGGCTGAGGACAGATCCAAGAGAACCAGAACATCATGATGTCACTGGACACCTTCAACAAAGCTGTCTCCGTAGATGTTTACGAGGCAGAGAAGGTTCAAAGCTGAGGATGTACCTGAGTCACAAGATCATCAATACTGAAGATGGAACTGGACCATCATCCCTCAGAACTGTTGTTCTTGTCCATGTTGACCATGTGACTGAGGTGTGATTGAGTCGATGAGCCTGAAGTTCTTCAGATATGTAACATCTCTGAGAAGGTTCTGCTCTCCAGGGTGTCCCGGTCTGGGTCCGGCTCCTGCGACACCGACCTAAAGAGCTCTCCTCGGAGCTGGTGGTCATGTGGCGTGAAGAGGAGACGAGGATGTTCACCAGCATCAGCAGGACGGAAACAGGAGGCAGTGAGTGAACGAGCTTTTATTAGAGGAGATGAAACTTTGATTGTTTTTCTGCAGGAGCAGGAGGTCATTTCTGCAGGAGCTGTGTTTGCTGTGGAATAGTTTTTCATCTGGAGCGCATCCAGGACCTGCATCCTCCTCTACTCCTCTCTTTTTCTCCTCCTCTCCTCCTCTCTTCCTCTCCTCCTCTCTTCACCTCCACCTCTCTTCCTCTCCTCCTCTCCTCCTCTCCTCCTCTACTCCTCTCCTCCTCTCTTCACCTCCACCTCTCTTCCTCTCCTCCTCTCCTCCTCTCCTCCTCTCTTCCTCTCCTCCTCTACTCCTCTCCTCCTCTCTTCACCTCCACCTCTCTTCCTCTCCTCCTCTCTTCCTCTCCTCCTCTCTTCCTCTCCTCCTCTCTTCACCTCCACCTCTCTTCCTCTCCTCCTCTCCTCCTCTCCTCCTCTCCTCCTCTCTTCCTCTCCTCCTCTACTCCTCTCCTCCTCTCTTCACCTCCACCTCTCTTCCTCTCCTCCTCTCTTCCTCTCCTCCTCTCCTCCTCTACTCCTCTCTTCACCTCCACCTCTCTTCCTCTCCTCCTCTCTTCCTCTCCTCCACCTCTCTTCCTCTCCTCCTCTACTCTACTCCTCTCTTTTTCTCCTCCTCTCTTCACCTCCACCTCTCCTCTCCTCCTCTCTTCCTCTCTTCCTTTCCTCCTCTCCATCTCTCCTCCTCTCCTCCTCTCTCCCTCTTCTCCTCCTCGCCATCTCTCCTCTTCTTCCTCCTCCTCTCCTAACTCTTCATACAGTGCTGACCTCTTCCGCCCACTCCTCTCCTCCTCTCCTCCTCCTCTCCTCTCCTCCTCCTCTCCTAACTCTTCATACAGTGCTGACCTCTTCCGCCCACTCCTCTCCTCCTCTTCCTCCTCCTCTCCTCCTCCTCTCCTCTCCTCCTCCTCTCCTAACTCTTCATACAGTGCTGACCTCCTCCGCCCACTCCTCTCCTCCTCTTCTTCCTCCTCTCCTCTTCTTCCTCCTCTCCTCTTCTTCCTCCTCCTCTCCTCCTCTTCCTCCTCCTCTCCTCTTCTTCCTACTCCTCTCTTCCTCTTCCTCCTCCTCTCCTCCTCCTCCTCTCCACCTCTCCTCCTCTCCTCCTCTCCTCCTCCTCTCCTCCTCCTCTCCTCCTCTCCTCCTCTCCTAACTCTTCATACAGTGCTGACCTCCTCCGCCCACTCCTCTCCGCCCTCGTCACCTCCTTCCATCCACGTCTGAACTTCTCCTCCTCGGCTTCATCGACCCTCGTCCTCCCACCTCTCGCTGAACATTCCTGCGCCGGAGGAGCGATGACTGAGGAGCTCCAGCTTGAAAACATCTAGTCGCACAACCAGCCGTGACCCTGGAGCACAAACGCACACTTTTCATTTCCATCTCCTTACAATCTGCTGCTTCTTCAGCAACTCGCTCGCAGGCTTTTCTGGAGAAGAAGTCAACAAGTCACTTCTCTGTGTTCACAACTCGTGGAAAGTTGCAAATATGAATACGAAACACACACACACACACACACACACACACACACACACACACACACACACACACACACACACACACGCAGAGCAAAAATACACACACACAGATGCACACACAGACACACATACAAATCTGGACACAAACAAACACACAGACAGAGAGACAACACCTTAAGAACAACTGAAGAATATCTTAAGTTCAACTGAAGAATATCTTAAGAACACCTTAAGAACAACTGAAGAATATCTTAAGAACAACTGAAGAATATCTTAAGAACACCTTAAGAACAACTGAACATCACCTTAAGAACACCTGAACAACACCTTAAGAACAACTGAACATCACCCTAAGAACACCTGAACAACACCCTAAGAACACCTTAAGAACAACTGAACATCACCTTAAGAACAACTGAACAACACCCTAAGAACACCTTAAGAACAACTGAACAACACCTTAAGAACACCTGAACAACACCCTAAGAACACCTTAAGAACAACTGAACAACACCCTAAGAACACCTGAACAACACTAAGAACACCTGAACAACACCCTAAGAACACCTTAAGAACACCTGAACAACACTAAGAACACATTAAGAACACCTGAACAACACTAAGAACACATTAAGAACACCTGAACAACACTAAGAACACATTAAGAACACCTGAACAACACTAAGAACACCTTAAGAACACCTGGACAACACCCTAAGAACACCTTAAGAACACCTGAACAACACTCAGAACACATTAAGAACACCTGAACAACACTAAGAACACATTAAGAACACCTGAACAACACTAAGAACACATTAAGAACACCTGAACAACACTAAGAACACCTTAAGAACACCTGGACAACACCCTAAGAACACCTTAAGAACACCTGAACAACACTAAGAACACATTAAGAACACCTGAACAACACTAAGAACACATTAAGAACATCTGAACAACACTAAGAACACCTTAAGAACACCTGAACAACACTAAGAACACATTAAGAACACCTGAACAACACTAAGAACACATTAAGAACACCTGAACAACACTAAGAACACCTTAAGAACACCTGAACAACACTAAGAACACATTAAGAACACCTGAACAACACTAAGAACACATTAAGAACACCTGAACAACACTAAGAACACCTTAAGAACACCTGGACAACACTAAGAACACCTTAAGAACACCTGAACAACACCTTAAGAACACCTGAACAACACCCTAAGAACACCTTAAGAACACCTGAACAACACCTTAAGAACACCTGAACAACACCCTAAAAACAACCTTAAGAACACCTGAACAACACCTTAAGAAAACCTGAACAACACCCTAAGAACACCTTAAGAACACCTGAACAACACCCATAGAACACCTTAAGAACACCTGAACAACACCTTAGGAACACCTGAACAACACCCTAAGAACACCTTAAGAACACCTGAACAACACCCATAGAACACCTTAAGAACACCTGAACAACACCCATAGAACACCTTAAGAACACCTGAAGTGAAAACTCTCGTGACTTGTTGACATGTAAACGTTAAAGTCTTCAACATGCAGTAGTTCATTCATCAGGACGATGATTTACGTGAGTAAGTAAGTAAGTAAGTAAGTAATATTTATTTATATAGGTCCTTGAATGCAACTCATGTCGAGACTCGGACGAGACTAAATAGAGCATTTTAAGTGGGCGGAGCTTAGGAGTAATTTCTAATGTAAATATGTTTATTAAATGAGAGTTTTGTGCAAAAACAAACTGATGAGTATAATAGAGTATAATAGTGTATGATAGAATATAATAGTGTATGATAGAGTATGATAGAGTATGATAGAGTATTATAGAGTATGATAGAGTATAATAGAGTATAATGTAGTATAACATAGTATAATAGAGTATAATAAAGTATATGTATAATAGAGTATGATAAGGTAAGGTAAGGTAAAACTTTATTGAAATTGTTTTTTCCAATAGCCAGCAGTTTTTCATAAACAATAAAAAATAATACATAAAAAATAAAATAAGAAGAAGAACATAAAGAGGAAGAACAAGATGACACAATCTAAGTCTAAAGATAAAGAGGAAGAACAAGATGACACAATCTACGTCTAAAGATAAAGATAAAGAACAAGATGACACAATCTACGTCTAAAGACAAAGACAAAGAACATAGGTAAAAAAATAACAACAAAGACAAAGATACAAACACTAACATAGAACATTCAGATACTTTCACTTCTGCCCCCGAACTCAGAATTGTACAATTTAATAGCCCGAGGAATGAATGAGTCCCTGAGTCTATTAGTGTTGCATCATGGGAGGAGCATTCGTGCTTCATCTGCTTCTCTGCTCACTGATGACAGTGTTCAGAGGATGATGTCATCATGATGACAGTAGTTTGTTCAATGATCTCAGCAACTGTCACCAGTGAGTCCAGCTTCAACCACAGAGCTTCTGTCCAACCTGTTGACCTGTATATGGTAATAGTGTATAATAGAGTACAATAGAGTACAATAGAGTACAATAGATTCTAATAGATTATAATAAAGTATAATAAAGTATAATATTGTATAATAGAGTATAATAGAGTATAATAGAGTATAATAGAGTATAACAGATTTTAATAGAGTATAATAGAATATAATAGAGTATAATAGAGCGAAATAGAGTAAAATAGAGTATAATAGAGTTCAATAGATTATAATAGAGTATACTATTGTATGATAGAGTACAATAGAGTATAACATATTATAATAGAGTATACTATTGTATGATAGAGTACAATAGAGTATACTAGAGTATTATAGATTATAATAGAGTAAAATATAGTAAAATAGAGTATAATAGAGTAAAATAGAGTAAAATAGAGTATAATAGAGTATTATAGAGTATAATAGAGTATAATAGAGTAAAATAGAGTATAATAGAGTATTATAGATAATAATAGAGTATAATAGAGCATTATAGAATATAATAGAGTATAATAGAGTATAATAGAGTATAATAGAGTATAATAGAGTAAAATAGAGTAAAATAGAGTATAATAGAGTAAAACAGAGTATAATAAAGTAGTATAGATTATAATAGAGTATAATAGAGTATAATATAGTATAATAGAGTATAATAGAGTATAATAGAGTATTATAGATTATAATAGAGTAAAATAGAGTATAATAAAGTATTATGGATTATAATAGAGTATAATAGAGTATAATAAAGTATTATAGATTATAATAGAGTATAATAGAATATAACAGAGTATAATAGAGTATAATAGAGTATAATAGAGTATAATAGAGAATAATAGAGTATAATAGAGTATAATAGAAAATAATAGAGTATAATAGAGTATAATAAAGTATTATAGATTATAATAGAGTATAATAGAATATAACAGAGTATAATAGAGTATAATAGAGTATAATAGAGTATAATAGAGTATAATAGAGAATAACAGAGTATAATAAAGTATAATAGAGAATAATAGAGTATAATAGAGTATAATAGAGGTCCTATAACAATTTAGGACACACTCTAAAGCCGCACTTTGACCTTTAAGCACACATCAGTCCTTCTCATTCCAGCAGCTTCTACTGCGTTTATTTGTGTCACTTCAATCGTTGATATTTTCTCTGATCCTGATCTGGAACAAAAGCAGTTTATCTTCTCGTGTTCGTCGAGCAGAAACTTGGGAAACATTCCTGCGCCGCTGGAGACACATGTCAGGAGAAACAACACACAACACACAACACACAACACACAACACACAACACACAACACACAACACACAACACACAACATCCACTGTTGACATTATTTAATGGACGTCAACTGTTGTTTACAGAACAAATAAATAACATTCATTTAGAAATAAGTTCAATACTAGGATTGAATCATTTTGAGAGATACTGGATCCAACAGTCACGTGATGATGAGTCACATGATGATGAGTCACATGATGATGAGTCACATGATCGTCTGTGAGTCACATGATCGTCTGTGAGTCACATGATCGTCTGTGAGTCACATGATCGTCTGTGAGTCACATGATCGTCTGTGAGTCACATGATCGTCTGTGAGTCACATGATCGTCTGTGAGTCACATGATCGTCTGTGAGTCACATGATCGTCTGTGATCTAAAATACTATATAAAAGGTTCAAAACGACATAAATACTTCTGACAATCCATGGTCAGGAGGTTGTTGGAGCGAAACCCATCTCCCTCTCATCACAACACAAACATCAAGCCGTGGTGCGTTCAAGAGCGTTGCTGACAGTGTGAAGAGGTTCATTCATCAATCGCTGATCATGTCAAGTCGTTCCCCATGAAATTCTACGGATAAAGAAACGTTTGTGATTCAATCAGTGAAACGTTTTCTTTTCTCTTCGTGGGTTCGACTACACAACGTACACAACGTACACAACTTACACACAACACACACACGACTCACACAGACGGGTTAGTTTTGTGTTCACTTCATGAGATGAATCTGATCTTCTGCACCAGCTGCTCAATAACACAGCGACTCCCATAAAGTCCCATAATGCATTGTGAGAACTGAACTAAAATATAGGTTCAACCATTTGAACGATCGGTTTAGATTCATTTAAAGTAAAATATCCAGGAGCCTCATGTTGAGCCTCCAACACCTCAAAGATCATCATGTGTTCACACACCATTGATTCAAAACTCATGACATCATCATCATGTGTTCACACACCATTGATTCAAACTCATGACATCATCATCATGTGTTCACACACCATTGATTCAAACTCATGACATCATCATCATGTGTTCACACACCATTGATTCAAACTCATGACATCATCATCATGTGTTCACACACCATTGATTCAAACTCATGACATCATCATCATGTGTTCACACACCATTGATTCAAACTCATGACATCATCATCATGTGTTCACACACCATTGATTCAAACTCATGACATCATCATCATGTGTTCACACACCATTGATTCAAACTCATGACATCATCATCATGTGTTCACACACCATTGATTCAAACTCATGACATCATCATCATGTGTTCACACACCATTGATTCAAACTCATGACATCATCATCATGTGTTCACACACCATTGATTCAAACTCATGACAGTATCATCATGTGTTCACACACCATCGATTCAAACTCATGACATCATCATCATGTGTTCACACACCATTGATTCAAAGTCATGACATCATCATCATGTGTTCACACACCATTGATTCAAACTCATGACATCATCATCATGTGTTCACACACCATTGATTCAAAGTCATGACAGTATCATCATGTGTTCACACACCATTGATTCAAAGTCATGACAGTATCATCATGTGTTCACACACCATTGATTGAAAGTCATGACATCATCATCATGTGTTCACACACCATTGATTCAAAGTCATGACATCATCATCATGTGTTCACACACCATTGATTCAAACTCATGACATCATCATCATGTGTTCACACACCATTGATTCAAACTCATGACATCATCATCATGTGTTCACACACCATCGATTCAAACTCATGACATCATCATCATGTGTTCACACACCATTGATTCAAAGTCATGACATCATCATCATGTGTTCACACACCATTGATTCAAAGTCATGACATCATCATCATGTGTTCACACACCATTGATTCAAACTCATGACATCATCATCATGTGTTCACACACCATTGATTCAAACTCATGACATCATCATCATGTGTTCACACACCATTGATTCAAACTCATGACATCATCATCATGTGTTCACACACCATTGATTCAAACTCATGACATCATCATCATGTGTTCACACACCATTGATTCAAACTCATGACATCATCATCATGTGTTCACACACCATTGATTCAAACTCATGACATCATCATCATGTGTTCACACACCATTGATTCAAACTCATGACATCATCATCATGTGTTCACACACCATTGATTCAAACTCATGACATCATCATCATGTGTTCACACACCATTGATTCAAACTCATGACAGTATCATCATGTGTTCACACACCATCGATTCAAACTCATGACATCATCATCATGTGTTCACACACCATTGATTCAAAGTCATGACATCATCATCATGTGTTCACACACCATTGATTCAAACTCATGACATCATCATCATGTGTTCACACACCATTGATTCAAAGTCATGACAGTATCATCATGTGTTCGAACACCATTGATTCAAAGTCATGACAGTATCATCATGTGTTCACACACCATTGATTCAAAGTCATGACATCATCATCATGTGTTCACACACCATTGATTCAAAGTCATGACATCATCATCATGTGTTCACACACCATTGATTCAAACTCATGACATCATCATCATGTGTTCACACACCATTGATTCAAACTCATGACATCATCATCATGTGTTCACACACCATCGATTCAAACTCATGACATCATCATCATGTGTTCACACACCATTGATTCAAAGTCATGACATCATCATCATGTGTTCACACACCATTGATTCAAAGTCATGACATCATCATCATGTGTTCACACACCATTGATTCAAACTCATGACATCATCATCATGTGTTCACACACCATTGATTCAAAGTCATGACAGTATCATCATGTGTTCACACACCATTGATTCAAACTCATGACATCATCATCATGTGTTCACACACCATTGATTCAAAGTCATGACATCATCATCATGTGTTCACACACCATTGATTCAAAGTCATGACATCATCATCATGTGTTCACACACCATTGGTTCAAAGTCATGACATCATCATCATGTGTTCACACACCATTGATTCAAACTCATGACATCATCATCATGTGTTCACACACCATTGATTCAAACTCATGACATCATCATCATGTGTTCACACACCATTGATTCAAACTCATGACAGTATCATCATGTGTTCACACACCATTGATTCAAAGTCATGACATCATCATCATGTGTTCACACACCATTGATTCAAAGTCATGACATCATCATCATGTGTTCACACACCATTGATTCAAAGTCATGACATCATCATCATGTGTTCACACACCATTGATTCAAACTCATGACAGTATCATCATGTGTTCACACACCATTGATTCAAACTCATGACATCATCATCATGTGTTCACACACCATTGATTCAAACTCATGACAGTATCATCATGTGTTCACACACCATTGATTCAAAGTCATGACATCATCATCATGTGTTCACACACCATTGATTCAAAGTCATGACATCATCATCATGTGTTCACACACCATTGATTCAAACTCATGACATCATCATCATGTGTTCACACACCATTGATTCAAACTCATGACATCATCATCATGTGTTCACACACCATTGATTCAAAGTCATGACATCATCATCATGTGTTCACACACCATTGATTCAAACTCATGACATCATCATCATGTGTTCACACACCATTGATTCAAAGTCATGACATCATCATCATGTGTTCACACACCATTGATTCAAACTCATGACAGTATCATCATGTGTTCACACACCATTGATTCAAACTCATGACATCATCATCATGTGTTCACACACCATTGATTCAAACTCATGACATCATCATCATGTGTTCACACACCATTGATTCAAACTCATGACATCATCATCATGTGTTCACACACCATTGATTCAAACTCATGACATCATCATCATGTGTTCACACACCATTGATTCAAAGTCATGACATCATCATCATGTGTTCACACACCATTGATTCAAACTCATGACAGTATCATCATGTGTTCACACACCATTGATTCAAACTCATGACATCATCATCATGTGTTCACACACCATTGATTCAAACTCATGACATCATCATCATGTGTTCACACACCATTGATTCAAACTCATGACAGTATCATCATGTGTTCACACACCATTGGTTCAAAGTCATGACATCATCATCATGTGTTCACACACCATTGATTCAAAGTCATGACATCATCATCATGTGTTCACACACCATTGATTCAAAGTCATGACAGTATCATCATGTGTTCACACACCATTGGTTCAAAGTCATGACATCATCATCATGTGTTCACACACCATTGATTCAAACTCATGACATCATCATCATGTGTTCACACACCATTGATTCAAAGTCATGACATCATCATCATGTGTTCACACACCATTGATTCAAACTCATGACAGTATCATAATGTGTTCACACACCATTGATTCAAACTCATGACAGTATCATCATGTGTTCACACACCATTGATTCAAAGTCATGACATCATCATCATGTGTTCACACACCATTTATTCAAAGTCATGACATCATCATCATGTGTTCACACACCATTGATTCAAACTCATGACAGTATCATCATGTGTTCACACACCATTGATTCAAACTCATGACATCATCATCATGTGTTCACACACCATTGATTCAAACTCATGACATCATCATCATGTGTTCACACACCATTGATTCAAACTCATGACATCATCATCATGTGTTCACACACCATTGATTCAAAGTCATGACATCATCATCATGTGTTCACACACCATTGATTCAAAGTCATGACAGTATCATCATGTGTTCACACACCATTGATTCAAACTCATGACATCATCATCATGTGTTCACACACCATTGATTCAAAGTCATGACATCATCATCATGTGTTCACACACCATTGATTCAAACTCATGACATCATCATCATGTGTTCACACACCATTGATTCAAACTCATGACATCATCATCATGTGTTCACACACCATTGATTCAAAGTCATGACATCATCATCATGTGTTCACACACCATTGATTCAAACTCATGACAGTATCATCATGTGTTCACACACCATTGATTCAAAGTCATGACATCATCATCATGTGTTCACACACCATTGATTCAAACTCATGACATCATCATCATGTGTTCACACACCATTGATTCAAACTCATGACATCATCATCATGTGTTCACACACCATTGATTCAAACTCATGACATCATCATCATGTGTTCACACACCATTGATTCAAACTCATGACAGTATCATCATGTGTTCACACACCATTGATTCAAAGTCATGACATCATCATCATGTGTTCACACACCATTGATTCAAAGTCATGACAGTATCATCATGTGTTCACACACCATTGATTCAAACTCATGACATCATCATCATGTGTTCACACACCATTGATTCAAAGTCATGACAGTATCATCATGTGTTCACACACCATTGATTCAAACTCATGACATCATCATCATGTGTTCACACACCATTGATTCAAAGTCATGACATCATCATCATGTGTTCACACACCATTGATTCAAACTCATGACATCATCATCATGTGTTCACACACCATTGATTCAAAGTCATGACATCATCATCATGTGTTCACACACCATTGATTCAAACTCATGACATCATCATCATGTGTTCACACACCATTGATTCAAACTCATGACATCATCATCATGTGTTCAGACACCATTGATTCAAAGTCATGACATCATCATCATGTGTTCACACACCATTGATTCAAACTCATGACATCATCATCATGTGTTCACACACCATTGATTCAAACTCATGACAGCATCATCATGTGTTCACACACCATTGATTCAAACTCATGACATCATCATCATGTGTTCACACACCATTGATTCAAACTCATGACAGTATCATCATGTGTTCACACACCATTGATTCAAACTCATGACATCATCATCATGTGTTCACACACCATTGATTCAAACTCATGACATCATCATCATGTGTTCACACACCATTGATTCAAACTCATGACAGTATCATCATGTGTTCACACACCATTGATTCAAACTCATGACATCATCATCATGTGTTCACACACCATTGATTCAAACTCATGACATCATCATCATGTGTTCACACACCATTGATTCAAACTCATGACAGTATCATCATGTGTTCACACACCATTGATTCAAAGTCATGACATCATCATCATGTGTTCACACACCATTGATTCAAACTCATGACAGTATCATCATGTGTTCACACACCATTGATTCAAAGTCATGACATCATCATCATGTGTTCACACACCATTGATTCAAAGTCATGACATCATCATCATGTGTTCACACACCATTGATTCAAACTCATGACAGTATCATCATGTGTTCACACACCATTGATTCAAACTCATGACATCATCATCATGTGTTCACACACCATTTATTCAAACTCATGACATCATCATCATGTGTTCACACACCATTGATTCAAACTCATGACATCATCATCATGTGTTCACACACCATTGATTCAAAGTCATGACATCATCATCATGTGTTCACACACCATTGATTCAAACTCATGACAGTATCATCATGTGTTCACACACCATTGATTCAAACTCATGACATCATCATCATGTGTTCACACACCATTGATTCAAACTCATGACAGTATCATCATGTGTTCACACACCATTGATTCAAACTCATGACATCATCATCATGTGTTCACACACCATTGATTCAAACTCATGACATCATCATCATGTGTTCACACACCATTGATTCAAACTCATGACAGTATCATCATGTGTTCACACACCAT
>NC_141820.1:1076978-1084478 GCF_982586985.1 Callionymus lyra | reverse complement strand
GTCTCACTCGTGTCTCATTCATGTCTCACTCTTGTCTCACTCGTGCCTCACTCTTGCCTCACTCTTGTTTCACTCGTGCCTCACTCGTGTCTCATTCATGTCTCACTCATGTCTCACTCTTGTTTCACTCATGTCCACCACATGTCTCATTCATGTCTCACTTTTGCCTCACTCCTGTCTCACTCATGTATCACTCTTGTCTCACTCGTGCTTCACTCTTGCCTCACTCATGTCTCACTCTTGTCTCACTCTTGTCTCACTCATGTGTCACTCACCACTCACTCTTGTCTCACTCCTGTCTCACTCGTGCCTCACTCGTGTCTCACTCATGTCTCACTCTTGTCTCACTCGTGCCTCACTCGTGTCTCACTCATGTCTCACTCTTGTCTCACTCTTGCCTCACTCTTGTCTCACTCGTGCCTCACTCTTGTCTCACTCATGCCTCACTCCTGTCTCACTCGTGCCTCACTCGTGTCTCACTCATGTCTCACTCTTGTCTCACTCGTGTCTCACTCATGTCTCACTCTTGTCTCACTCTTGTCTCACTCATGTCTCACTCTTGTCTCACTCATGTCTCACTCTTGTCTCACTCTTGCCTCACTCCTGTCTCACTCGTGCCTCACTCGTGTCTCACTCATGTCTCACTCTTGTCTCACTCGTGCCTCACTCGTGTCTCACTCATGTCTCACTCTTGCCTCACTCTTGTCTCACTCTTGTCTCACTCGTGCCTCACTCTTGTCTCACTCATGTCTCACTCTTGTCTCACTCTTGTCACACTCTTGTCTCACTCGTGTCTCACTCATGTCTCACTCTTGTCTCACTCTTGCCTCACTCTTGTCTCACTCATGTCTCACTCTTGCCTCACTCTTGTCTCACTCGTGTCTCACTCATGTCTCACTCATGTCTCACTCTTGCCTCACTCTTGTCTCACTCATGTATCACTCTTGTCTCACTCGTGCTTCACTCTTGCCTCACTCATGTCTCACTCTTGTCTCACTCATGTCTCACTCACCACTCACTCTTGTCTCACTCCTGTCTCACTCGTGCCTCACTCGTGTCTCACTCATGTCTCACTCTTGTCTCACTCGTGCCTCACTCGTGCCTCACTCGTGTCTCACTCATGTCTCACTCTTGTCTCACTCTTGCCTCACTCTTGTCTCACTCTTGTCTCACTCGTGCCTCACTCTTGTCTCACTCATGTATCACTTATGATTTATTATTGTCCCACTCATGTCTCACTCATGTGTCACTCATGTCTCACTCTTGTCTCACTCCTGTCCAAACACAGCACGAGGTGATAAGTGACACGACACTGATCCTCTGGTGAACGAACCATGAACACGACTCTGTTCAAACGACGCTTCAGTGAATCAACGACTTTTTCCTGTTTCTCTGCATGAAAACACAAGTAGATTCAAAACAGCTGATTTCACTCCACGTGGAGAGAAACTGATAAACCTGAGAGAACGACAACAGCAACACGACAACAGCAACACGACAACAGCAACACGACAACAGCAACACAACAACAGCAACACAATCTGGTTCTCTCTCGTCATCACAGGAACACGACTTGTTTGTTGATCGAGTCCAAGAGTTCTGTCGTCTTTCTCGCTCCTGAACGTCTCACACTGACTCACCGGCTTCTGTGTCGCACAACTACGCAAATGTCAACACAACTCTCACCTCAGCAGGCCAATCACTTCACACTGCATGTGTACGTGTGTGTGTGTGTTTGTGCCTGTGTGGGTGTGTGTCTGTGTGTGGCAGCGCATGTGTGTGTGTATGTGCGTGTGTAGGAGTGTGTGTGTGTAAAAGAAAGGGAGGATTGTGTGAGGAAGAAAAAAAAGCTCTTCATCAATAAATGAAGTTTAAATGACATTGTGTGTGTGTCTGTGTGTGTGTTCTTAAGAACTAAATCAACTAAATTAAAAACATATTTTCAACGTATCACTTCTGTATCTAAACTATATTCAACGCTGATAACGTTGTGCAAACAAACACACGTCAGTATTTTTGTCGTCATCACGTTCTCAGCAAATACTCCTGTTGTGTTGTTCTGTGAAGTGTTGTGTATTTTCAAGTGTGAGTTTCATGTGTGAAGCTCAGTGTGTCAGGATCGGAAAAAATACTTCGAAGGACTCGCACAAAAGGTTGTGTACAAGTGTCATGAAGCCATGTTGTTGTTGTGTTGTTGTTGTTGTTGTTGTTGTTGTTGTGTGGGCTTTTGCGGCTGTTGTCTCACATCTCCGCCTGGTCGCACAAACGTCCACAGCGTGCTAACCTGCGCCTGCACACACACACACACACGCACATACACACACACACACACACATGCACACACACTCATACACACACACACACAGTCTCACACACACACTCACCCGATGAGAGTGGATGTCATGCGTGTCAGCTGCTGCTCCGTGATCTAAACTCACTCACGTATGAAGCGACGACATTCGTGCTGAACACGCATGAACAACAGCATCACGTATGTGGATCAAGACTCTGTGCTGCTCACACGTTACTGCGCCGTAAACTCTTCCATCTGTTCGTGTGCAGCACCACACAAACAAACACACACACACACACACACACACACACACACACACACACACACACACACACACACACACACACACACACAGAGAGACACACACACACACGCACGCACACACGCACGCACGCACACACACACACACACACACACACACACACACACACGCACGCACACACACACACACACACGCACACATACACAGACACACAAACACATTTAATCACAGTATAATCTCCGGATCTGAAAAGTCGCTTCGTTGAAATTCATCTTTTTCACCAAACGTCACGTTCGTGCAGGATCAGTATCATCTGCTGATCCTGGTCATGTGACGCCAGGATCGGTCACATGACCAGGATCAGCAGATGATACTGATCCTGGTCATGTGACGCCAGGAATGTTGTCGAAGCTTCTTCTGGACACGAGGCTGGAGGTCTTCATTAGAGCAGAAGAGTTCATCTCCAGAGGTCAAGTGAGGTTAAGTTGAGGTCAAGTGAGGTTAAGTGAGGTTAAGTTGAGGTTAAGTGAGGTTAAGTGAGGTTAAGTTGAGGTTAAGTGAGGTTAAGTGAGGTTAAGTGAGGTTAAGTGAGGTTAAGTGAGGTCTCACGGATCATATACGAGGATCTCGCTTCAATTTTCCACAGATGGAAAGATATTATTGGAGGCTGAACGAGGCTCGACTGAAGCATCGACTTCACACTGAACCTGGTTTTAATGTTGCTTTAACTGGAGCAAGTAATACTAACTTATGATCTAGTCAAACACTAGTGATCCAGTGAAGTAATACTAACTTATGATCTAGTCAAACACTAGTGATCCAGTGAAGTAATACTAACTTATGATCTAGTCAAACACTAGTGATCCAGTGAAGTAATACTAACTTATGATCTAGTCAAACACTAGTGATCCAGTGAAGTAATACTAACTTACGATCTAGTCAAACACTAGTGATCCAGTGAAGTAATACTAACTTATGATCTAGTCAAACACTAGTGATCCAGTGAAGTAATACTAACTTATGATCTAGTCAAACACTAGTGATCCAGTGAAGTAATACTAACTTATGATCTAGTCAAACACTAGTGATCCAGTGAAGTAATACTAACTTATGATCTAGTCAAACACTAGTGATCCAGTGAAGTAATACTAACTTATGATCTAGTCAAACACTAGTGATCCAGTGAAGTAATACTAACTTATGATCTAGTCAAACACTAGTGATCCAGTGAAGTAATACTAACTTATGATCTAGTCAAACACTAGTGATCCAGTGAAGTAATACTAACTTATGATCTAGTCAAACACTAGTGATCCACTGAAGTAATACTAACTTATGATCTGGTCAAACACTAGTGATCCAGTGAAGTAATACTAACTTATGATCTAGTCAAACACTAGTGATCCAGTGAAGGAATACTAACTTATGATCTAGTCAAACACTAGTGATCCAGTGAAGGAATACTAACTTATGATCTAGTCAAACACTAGTGATCCAGTGAAGTAATACTAACTTATGATCTAGTCAAACACTAGTGATCCAGTGAAGTAATACAAACTTATGATCTAGTCAAACACTAGTGATCCAGTGAAGTAATACTAACTTATGATCTAGTCAAACACTAGTGATCCAGTGAAGTAATACTAACCTATGATCTAGTCAAACACTAGTGATCCAGTGAAGTAATACTAACTTATGATCTAGTCAAACATCCGCCGGCGGCTCCTCTCTGATGTCGCTCAGTTTCTCGTTCGTGTCGTCCAGTGAGCTGAGCCAGAGGCTAAAGGCCGGCGAACCGATTGAATTAAAGTTGTTTCTGCGAATCTTTCCTTGAGCGCAGACGTCATCTAAAGTCTCGTGTGTCGCCTGAATATAAAGAAGCTGCTCCTCAATAATTCATCTCGTCCTCTCGTGTCTTACGACGACTTCCAGCGTCTCCTCGCGTCCAAAGCTCTCGACTCGTCTCCGTCCGGGTCTGATGTGCGGCGACTGGCTGTGTTTTCATCTCGCATCACAGGAAACCATATCATCTCCTCGCACGTCTTTATCTCGTCTCTGGAGACGATCATCTTCGACGACGTGTTTCCGCTCGTCCGTGTCCAGCCGAACAAATACATGGGTGTGGAGACGCACCACGAGACGGGACCGGATGGAACCGGGCCTGGACTCCAGTCAGGACCGGCTTTAGAGACGACCGGGACCCGAGCGAGCGACGCGAGGTTTAACCACGAGCTGCAGGATGGTCGACACTGGAGGACACGTCTCAGGAACATACGACGCCCGGAAGGAAGGAGTCGTCCATGTTTGAGTTTGACAGGAAGTCCACGACGAGCGTCTGTGGCTCGCTTTGAAAAACACGAGTGTGGGAGGATTTGGCCAAAAGACGAGAGGATGAAAGCGTCAGCGGGACTTGGCTTCACTCACGGACTCACAATTCCTGAACACACAAGGTCATCGGTCGATTCCATCCCATAATATCCACGTGACAAGAGAGTTGACTTAATAGAAGAATATCTACAGGTAGAGACTCCTCGTGTCTGTCCCTGGACTTCATTTTCCAGTCTATCCCAGCTACTCCGGGCGAGAGGCGGGGGACACCCTGGACAGGACGCCAGTCTGTCTCAGGACACACAAAGACTCACAACCATACACACACACACACTCACACCTACAGTGTCCGCAGTAAACCCACATCACACGGGAGAACATACAAGCTACACGCATGAAAGGTCATGAGTCGACTCCCTCCTGACCTGGAAGTGAACCGACAACCTTTCCTGCTGCGATGGAAGCACTGGACGGTGTGACGTATGAAAGTATCTCACAGACGTCAGAGCGTTCGTGTTCGTTAATGCTGACGATAGCGATGTTGGCATCTGACGCAGGAATGTCAGTGTTTTCTACACCGGATGACGCTTCATGAAGTCATTATCGCCAGAGTCCACTAGAGGGCGTCTCTGCACTATTTTCCTTTGTTGTTTCTATTGAAACTTTAGTTACAATGAAGATCATACAAGATCACCAAATCACCAGATCACACAAGATCATACAAGATCACAAAGGTCACAAGATTACAAAATCACACACGATCATACAAGATCACAAGATCACACAAGATCATACAAGATCACACAAGATCACAAAATCACAAAATCACACACGATCACACACGATCACAAGATCACACAAGATCACAAAATCACACATGATCATAAAGGTCACAAGATCACACAAGCTCACACAAGATCACACAAGCTCACACAAGATCACACAAGATCATACAAGATCACACATGATCACAAAATCACACAAGATCACACAAGCTCACACAAGATCACACAAGATCACAAAATCACACACGATCACACAAGATCACACAAGATCATACAAGATCACAAAATCACACAAGATCTCACAATATCACACAAGATCACACAAGATCACACAATCTCACACAATCTCACACAAGATCACACAAGATCACAAAATCACACACGATCACACAAGATCACACAAGATCATACAAGATCACAAAATCACACAAGATCTCACAAGATCACACAAGATCACAAAATCACACAAGCTCACACAAGATCACACAAGATCACAAAATCACACAAGATCACACAAGATCACAAGATCACACAAGATCACACAAGATCACACAAGATCACAAGATCACAAGATCACACAAGATCACAAAATCACACAAGATCACACAAGATCACAAGATCACGGGTACGAGCGGCTCAAGTCTCTCCTGAGATGCAGCATCAACGGTGAGAGACTCGGACTAGAGCTGCTGCTCCACGTTGAGAGGAGTCAGTCGAGGTGAACATCTGACCTGAGGAGTCCATGCTCCACCAGGAGGAGACCACGGGTCAGACCCGCAGACTCTCACCGGGACCCCCTCGGGTCCTCCAGGAGCAGCTGGTGCTAGAACCCTGTGAGGGTCACGAGGAGAGAAGGTTGTTGTTCTCGCCTCAGATAACGAGCTGAGCAGCAGCTGATGAACATCTGCTCGTTACTGAGGAGCAGCTTCACGACACGTGCTGCAGTGTTGAGTAAGATGTTGCTGATCAGAACCAGCAGGCGTGACCCAGAACCAGCAGACGGGACCAGAACCAGCAGACGGGACCAGAACCAGCAGACGGGACCAGAACCAGCAGACGGGACCCAGAACCTGCAGACGGGACCCAGAACCAGCAGACGGGACCAGAACCAGCAGGCGGGACCAGAACCAGCAGATGGGACCAGAACCAGCAGACGGGACCAGAACCAGCAGACGGGACCCAGAACCAGCAGACGGGACCAGAACCAGCAGATGGGACCCAGAACCAGCAGACGGGACCAGAACCAGCAGACGGGACCAGAACCAGCAGACGGGACCCAGAACCAGCAGACGGGACCAGAACCAGCAGATGGGACCAGAACCAGCAGACGGGACCAGAACCAGCAGACGGGACCAGAACCAGCAGTCGTGACCCAGAACCAGCAGACGGGACCCAGAACCAGCAGACGGGTCAGTCCTGCAGGACATGACTCAGCAAAGACTTGATCCGTGTTTCAAGACGTCGTCGCCCGGAGTCGCTGAGAAGAGTTTCCTGTTCAGAGCCTGAATGTGTTCGGATGCCAACCCTCGGCCTTCAGGAACAGTCATGTGACCACGAGCTTCACCAGCCGTCCCATGATGCACTGCAGCAGCAGTTATAGGACGTTAGAATCTTAACCAGCAGGATCCTGTTGACTTTAGTCAAGTTTCTGAATTATTTTTTTTTTGTGATCAGAACCGACGCCTCCAGGTGATCAGAACCGACGCCTCCAGGTGATCAGAACCGACGCCTCCAGGTGATCAGAACCGACGCCTCCAGGTGATCAGAACCGACGCCTCCAAGTGATCAGAACCGACGCCTCCAGGTGATCAGAACCGACGCCTCCAAGTGAT
>NC_141820.1:1054478-1071978 GCF_982586985.1 Callionymus lyra | reverse complement strand
CAACACGTGTCATGAGATCATATCCTAATGTCACGTGTCATGAGATCATATATTAACGTCATGTGTCATGTGATCACATACTAACAACACGTGTCATGAGATCATATATTAACATCATGTGTCATGTGATCACATACTAACAACACGTGTCATGTGATCATATATTAACATCACATGTCATGTGATCACATACTAACAACACGTGTCATGAGATCATATATTAACATCATGTGTCATGTGATCACATACTAACAACACGTGTCATGTGATCATATATTAACGTCACATGTCATGTGATCACATACTAACAACACATGTCATGTGATCACATACTAACAACACATGTCATGTGATCACATACTAACAACAGATGTCATGTGATCACATACTAACAACACGTGTCATGTGATCACATACTAACAACACGTGTCATGTGATCACATACTAACAACACGTGTCATGTGATCATATCCTAATGTCACGTGTCATGAGATCATATATTAACGTCACATGTCATGTGATCACATACTAACAACACGTGTCATGTGATCATATATTAACATCACATGTCATGTGATCACATACTAACAACACGTGTCATGTGATCACATACTAACAACACGTGTCATGTGATCACATACTAACAACACGTGTCATGTGATCATATCCTAATGTCACGTGTCATGAGATCATATATTAACGTCACATGTCATGTGATCACATACTAACAACACGTGTCATGTGATCATATATTAACATCACATGTCATGTGATCACATACTAACAACACGTGTCATGTGATCACATACTAACAACACGTGTCATGTGATCATATCCTAATGTCACGTGTCATGAGATCATATATTAACGTCACATGTCATGTGATCACATACTAAAAACACGTGTCATGTGATCACATACTAACAACACGTGTCATGTGATCACATACTAACAACACGTGTCATGTGATCACATACTAACAACACGTGTCATGTGATCACATACTAACAACACGTGTCATGTGATCATATCCTAATGTCACGTGTCATGAGATCATATATTAACGTCATGTGTCATGTGATCACATACTAAAAACACGTGTCATGTGATCACATACTAACAACACGTGTCATGTGATCACATACTAACAACACGTGTCATGTGATCATATTCTTATGTCACGTGTCATGTGATCACATACTAACAACATGTGTCATGTGATCACATACTAACAACACGTGTCATGTGATCATATATTAACGTCACATGTCATGTGATCACATACTAAAAACACGTGTCATGTGATCACATACTAACAACACGTGTCATGTGATCACATACTAACAACACGTGTCATGTGATCACATACTAAAAACACATGTCATGTGATCATATCCTAATGTCACGTGTCATGAGATCATATATTAATGTCATGTGTCATGTGATCACATACTAAAAACACGTGTCATGTGATCACATACTAACAACATGTGTCATGTGATCACATACTAACAACACGTGTCATGTGATCATATTCTTATGTCACGTGTCATGTGATCACATACTAACAACACGTGTCATGTGATCACATACTAAAAACACATGTCATGTGATCATATCCTAATGTCACGTGTCATGAGATCATATATTAATGTCATGTGTCATGTGATCACATACTAAAAACACGTGTCATGTGATCACATACTAACAACATGTGTCATGTGATCACATACTAACAACACGTGTCATGTGATCATATTCTTATGTCACGTGTCATGTGATCACATACTAAGAACATGTGTCATGTGATCACATACTAACAACACGTGTCATGTGATCATATTCTTATGTCACGTGTCATGTGATCACATACTAACAACACGTGTCATGTGATCACATACTAACAACACGTGTCATGTGATCACATACTAACAACACGTGTCATGTGATCTCATCCTAACAACACGTGTCATGTGATCACATCCTAACAACACGTGTCATGTGATCACATACTAACAACACGTGTCATGTGATCACATCCTAACAACACGTGTCATGTGATCACATACTAACAACACGTGTCATGTGATCACATACTAACAACACGTGTCATGTGATCACATACTAACAACACGTGTCATGTGATCACATCCTAACAACACGTGTCATGTGATCACATACTAACATGTCTGAAGAGGAACTCACTCCGTTGGGAGGATACGACGTCCATCCGAGCTCAGCCTGAGTGTCTTTTGAGTTGAGCAGCACGACTGTGGAGAAAGAGACGAGATGATTGGTCCAGACAAATGAGTCGTCACTCTGAGTGACAGCTCTTCAACACGACGAGTGACGCGTCTGCAGTCGTTAGCGTCGACTCGTCAGCGACTCTGACGCGTTAATGAACACGACAGACGCCGAGAGTAACTGCAGTAAAGAGTGAGTAACTGCAGTAAAGAGTGAGTAACTGCAGTAAAGAGTGAGTAACTGAAGTAAAGAGTGAGTAACTGCAGTAAAGAGTGAGTAACTGCAGTAAAGAGTGAGTAACTGCAGTAAAGAGTGAGTAACTGCAGTAAAGAGTGAGTAACTGCAGTAAAGAGTGAGTAACTGAAGTAAAGAGTGAGTAACTGCAGTAAAGAGTGAGTAACTGCAGTAAAGAGTGAGTAACTGAAGTAAAGAGTGAGTAACTGCAGTAAAGAGTGAGTAACTGCAGTAAAGAGTGAGTAACTGCAGTAAAGAGTGAGTAACTGAAGTAAAGAGTGAGTAACTGCAGTAAAGAGTGAGTAACTGCAGTAAAGAGTGAGTAACTGAAGTAAAGAGTGAGTAACTGCAGTAAAGAGTGAGTAACTGCAGTAAAGAGTGAGTAACTGCAGTAAAGAGTGAGTAACTACAGTAAAGAGTGAGTAACTGAAGTAAAGAGTGAGTAACTGCAGTAAAGAGTGAGTTACTGAAGTAAAGAGTGAGTAACTGCAGTAAAGAGTGAGTAACTGCAGTAAAGAGTGAGTAACTGCAGTAAAGAGTGAGTTACTGCAGTAAAGAGTGAGTAACTGCAGTAAAGAGTGAGTAACTGCAGTAAAGAGTTAGTAATTGCAGTAAAGAGTGAGTTACTGCAGTAAAGAGTGAGTAACTGCAGTAAAGAGTGAGTAACTGCAATAAAGAGTGAGTTACTGCAGTAAAGAGTGAGTAACTGCAGTAAAGAGTGAGTTACTGCAGTAAAGAGTGAGTAACTGCAGTAAAGAGTGAGTAACTGCAGTAAAGAGTGAGTTACTGCAGTAAAGAGTGAGTAACTGCAGTAAAGAGTGAGTAACTGCAGTAAAGAGTGAGTTACTGCAGTAAAGAGTGAGTAACTGAAGTAAAGAGTGAGTAACTGAAGTAAAGAGTGAGTAACTGCAGTAAAGAGTGAGTAACTGCAGTAAAGAGTGAGTAACTGCAGTAAAGAGTGAGTAACTGCAGTAAAGAGTGAGTAACTGAAGTAAAGAGTGAGTAACTGAAGTAAAGAGTGAGTAACTGCAGTAAAGAGTGAGTAACTGCAGTAAAGAGTGAGTAACTACAGTAAAGAGTGAGTAACTGCAGTAAAGAGTGAGTTACTGAAGTAAAGAGTGAGTAACTACAGTAAAGAGTGAGTAACTGCAGTAAAGAGTGAGTAACTGAAGTAAAGAGTGAGTAACTACAGTAAAGAGTGAGTAACTGAAGTAAAGAGTGAGTAACTACAGTAAAGAGTGAGTTACTGCAGTAAAGAGTGAGTAACTGAAGTAAAGAGTGAGTAACTGAAGTAAAGAGTGAGTAACTGCAGTAAAGAGTGAGTAACTGCAGTAAAGAGTGAGTAACTGCAGTAAAGAGTGAGTAACTGCAGTAAAGAGTGAGTAACTGAAGTAAAGAGTGAGTAACTGAAGTAAAGAGTGAGTAACTGCAGTAAAGAGTGAGTAACTGAAGTAAAGAGTGAGTAACTGAAGTAAAGAGTGAGTAACTGCAGTAAAGAGTGAGTAACTGCAGTAAAGAGTGAGTAACTGCAGTAAAGAGTGAGTAACTGCAGTAAAGAGTGAGTAACTGCAGTAAAGAGTGAGTTACTGCAGTAAAGAGTGAGTAACTGAAGTAAAGAGTGAGTAACTGAAGTAAAGAGTGAGTAACTGCAGTAAAGAGTGAGTAACTGCAGTAAAGAGTGAGTAACTGCAGTAAAGAGTGAGTAACTGCAGTAAAGAGTGAGTAACTGAAGTAAAGAGTGAGTAACTGAAGTAAAGAGTGAGTAACTGCAGTAAAGAGTGAGTAACTGCAGTAAAGAGTGAGTAACTACAGTAAAGAGTGAGTAACTGCAGTAAAGAGTGAGTTACTGAAGTAAAGAGTGAGTAACTACAGTAAAGAGTGAGTAACTGCAGTAAAGAGTGAGTAACTGAAGTAAAGAGTGAGTAACTACAGTAAAGAGTGAGTAACTGAAGTAAAGAGTGAGTAACTGCAGTAAAGAGTGAGTTACTGAAGTAAAGAGTGAGTAACTGCAGTAAAGAGTGAGTAACTGAAGTAAAGAGTGAGTAACTGCAGTAAAGAGTGAGTTACTGAAGTAAAGAGTGAGTAACTGCAGTAAAGAGTGAGTAACTGCAGTAAAGAGTGAGTAACTACAGTAAAGAGTGAGTAACTGCAGTAAAGAGTGAGTAACTGCGAGAACCTGTTGCTTGGAAACAGCCAAATACACAAACAAGTCTCATCAGCGGATCAACTGTTATATAATCCTGACTAATGCTGAGATGATTTAATCTGTTCATGAATAAAACATAACAATGAGTCGTTCATATATGAAGGTAAATATGGCGAGAACTTCCTGGAAACACTGTTCGAAGGAGACGTCACCGTTTGAAGGTGTTTAGATCTTAGAGTCGTTTGGACGAAGACGACCGAGCTCCAGTCGCTACATTAAAATGAACAAACGTGAGATTCAGAGGATCCACATGAGTCGACGCGAGGACAGGAAGTTCTGTGTGGACTCGAGCAGGTCCAGAGAACCTGTTGAGATCCTTCAGCACCACGGACAGCGACACAGTGAAGGTCATGTGTTCGTCTCACAAAGTAGAAAAATAACAGAAAACATGAATATATTTGAATAAAAGCTAAAATGTTTTAAAAGTGAAAGAAGAGAAGCTTATTTTCTGGACGACCATCTGATCCTCGACGTTTACATATTAGATTCAAACCTTCTCATAAAAACACTTGAAAACATCTCAGGTCAAAGTGAATAAAAGTGTGAATTAAAGGAGTTCATGTTTGAAGCTAAGATTCTTCTAGTTTGACTTGAAGACTCCATGAGTCGAATCTGTGACTCAAACTGAGTCGTTCACAGAAAAGATGATTCTTTTAAATGACATTCTTTATCATTTTCATGAAAGAGGCTCAGAAACTGACATCAATTCCTCTCTCTGACCTCACTGTGACCTCAATGTGACATCAATGTGACCTCAATGTGACATCAATGTGACCTCACTGTGACCTCAATGTGACATCAATGTGACATCAATGTGACATCAATGTGACCTCACTGTGACCTCAATGTGACATCAATGTGACCTCACTGTGACCTCACTGTGACATCAATGTGACCTCACTGTGACCTCACTGTGACCTCAATGTGACATCAATGTGACCTCACTGTGACCTCACTGTGACATCAATGTGACCTCACTGTGACCTCACTGTGACCTCAATGTGACCTCACTGTGACATCAATGTGACCTCACTGTGACCTCACTGTGACCTCAATGTGACCTCACTGTGACATCAATGTGACCTCACTGTGACCTCACTGTGACATCAATGTGACCTCACTGTGACCTCACTGTGACCTCAATGTGACCTCACTGTGACATCAATGTGACCTCACTGTGACCTCACTGTGACATCAATGTGACCTCACTGTGACCTCACTGTGACCTCACTGTGACCTCACTGTGACATCAATGTGACCTCACTGTGACCTCACTGTGACATCAATGTGACCTCACTGTGACCTCACTGTGACCTCAATGTGACCTCACTGTGACATCAATGTGACCTCACTGTGACCTCACTGTGACATCAATGTGACCTCACTGTGACCTCACTGTGACATCAATGTGACCTCACTGTGACATCAATGTGACCTCACTGTGACCTCACTGTGACCTCATTGTGACCTCACTGTGACCTCACTGTGACCTCACTGTGACATCAATGTGACCTCACTGTGACCTCAATGTGACCTCACTGTGACCTCACTGTGACATCAATGTGACCTCACTGTGACCTCACTGTGACCTCATTGTGACCTCACTGTGACCTCACTGTGACATCAATGTGACCTCACTGTGACCTCACTGTGACCTCATTGTGACCTCAATGTGATGTCACTGTGACCTCACTGTGACCTCAATGTGACCTCACTGTGACCTCAATGTGACCTCACTGTGACCTCAATGTGACCTCACTGGGACCTCAATGTGACCTCACTGTGACCTCACTGTGACCTCAATGTGACCTCACTGCGACCTCACTGTGACCTCAATGTGACCTCAATGTGACCTCACTGTGACCTCACTGTGACCTCCCCTGTGACCTCGATTGTGACCTCGACTGTGACCTCAATGTGACCTCACTGCGACCTCAATGTGACCTCAATGTGACCTCACTGTGACCTCACTGTGACCTCCCCTGTGACCTCGATTGTGACCTCGACTGTGACCTCACTGTGACCTCGACTGTGACCTCAATGTGACCTCGACTGTGACCTCAATGTGACCTCGACTGTGACCTCAATGTGACCTCACTGTGACCTCGATTGTGACCTCACTGTGACCTCAATGTGAGAAATATAAATATGCTGAGAAATATAAATACTGCTGAGAAATATAAATACTGCTGAGAAATATAAATACTGCTGAGAAATATAAATATTCTGAGAAATATAAATATTCTGAGAAATATAAATATTCTGAGAAATATAAATACTTACTTACTCATTTGAGTGACAGATGATTCTCTCGCTCGTAAGATACACACTTTTGTTAAATACATGAAGATAAATGAACGCACACCCTCTTGAACAGATGCTGTGTTGAACACACACACTTAGATAAATGTGTCTGTTACAAACAACCACACACACACACATGCACAGTCATGCACACACACACTCTCATGCACTCACACACACTCATACACACACATGTACACACATGCACACACACACTCTCATACACACACATGTACACACATGCACACACACACTCTCATGCACACACACACACTCATACACACACATGTACACACATGCACACACACTCTCATGCACACACACACACACACTCATACACACACATGTACACACATGCACACACACTCTCATGCACACACATGTACACACATGCACACACACACTCTCATGCACACACACACACATGTACACAGTCATGCACACACACACTCTCATGCACACACACACACTCATACACACACATGTACACACATGCAGACACACACTCTCATGCACACACACACACTCATACACACACATGTACACACATGCACACACACACACTCATACACACACATGTACACAAATGCACACACACACTCTCATGCACACACATGTACACACATGCACACACACACACATGTACACAGTCATACACACACATGTACACACACACAAATGTACAAACATGCACACACATGTACACACATGCACCCACACACTCTCATGCACACACATGTACACACATGCACCCACACACTCTCATGCACACACATGTACACACACACACATGTACAAACATACACACACATGCACACACATGCACACACACTCTCATGCACACTCACACTCTCATACACACACATGTACACACATGCACACACACTCTCATGCACACTCACACTCTCATACACACACATGCACACACACACTGACACACAACATTGTTATGTTGTGTCGATTCACCGACACATTTTACTTTTATCACTCGTTTCCTGAACCGTCAACATCAGAGACGATGGATTTGCATGACTTGGATTTTCCTGCTCCTGGTGTGAGTCTGTGGTTACACACACTTTAGACACATCTTTGTCATCATCTGCCATGATTGTGTTTGCTCTCAATGAACACCTGTGAAGACAAAATGGCCTCCACGGGGAATAAAGTCCATCTGTGCGTCAGGAACACTTCGAGGTACGTGACGAAGGTTTGAAGGAAACATTGTGATCTTCACCGTCGCACACTTCAACTACACAACTGTGTCGCAGCACGACACTGACCTTCATGATGCCATGTGAGCGGAGGAGGTGAAGAGACACCAGGTGGACATGAAGGAGGAGGAACCATCATGATGAAGAGAAGATAGTGTGTGTTCTTCTGTAAACCATCATGATGAAGAGAAGATAGTGTGTGTTCTTCTGTAAACCATCATGATGAAGAGAAGATAGTGTGTGTTCTTCTGTAAACCATCATGTTGAAGAGAAGATAGTGTGTGTTCTTCTGTAAACCATCATGATGAAGAGAAGATAGTGTGTGTTCTTCTGTAAACCATCATGATGAAGAGAAGATAGTGTGTGTTCTTCTGTAAACCATCATGATGAAGAGAAAATAGTGTGTGTTCTTCTGTAAACCATCATGATGAAGAGAAGATAGTGTGTGTTCACCTGTAAACCATCATGATGAAGAGAAGATAGTTTGTGTTCTTCTGTAAACCATCATGATGAAGAGAAGATAGTGTGTGTTCTTCTGTAAACCATCATGATGAAGAGAAGATAGTGTGTGTTCTTCTGTAAACCATCATGATGAAGAGAAGATAGTGTGTGTTCTTCTGTAAACCATCATGATGAAGAGAAGATAGTGTGTGTTCTTCTGTAAACCATCATGATGAAGAGAAAATAGTGTGTGTTCTTCTGTAAACCATCATGATGAAGAGAAGATAGTGTGTGTTCTTCTGTAAACCATCATGATGAAGAGAAGATAGTGTGTGTTCTTCTGTAAACCATCATGATGAAGAGAAGATAGTGTGTGTTCTTCTGTAAACCATCACGATGAAGAGAAGATAGTGTGTGTTCTTCTGTAAACCATCACGATGAAGAGAAGATAGTGTGTGTTCACCTGTAAACCATCATGATGAAGAGAAGATAGTGTGTGTTCTTCTGTAAACCATCATGATGAAGAGAAGATAGTGTGTGTTCTTCTGTAAACCATCATGATGAAGAGAAGAAAGTGTGTGTTCTTCTGTAAACCATCATGTTGAAGAGAAGATAGTGTGTGTTCTTCTGTAAACCATCATGATGAAGAGAAGATAGTGTGTGTTCTTCTGTAAACCATCATGTTGAAGAGAAGATAGTGTGTGTTCTTCTGTAAACCATCATGATGAAGAGAAGATAGTGTGTGTTCTTCTGTAAACCATCATGATGAAGAGAAGATAGTGTGTGTTCTTCTGTAAACCATCATGATGGAGAGAAGATAGTGTGTGTTCTTCTGTAAACCATCATGATGAAGAGAAGATAGTGTGTGTTCTTCTGTAAACCATCATGATGAAGAGAAGATAGTGTGTGTTCTTCTGTAAACCATCATGATGAAGAGAAGATAGTGTGTGTTCTTCTGTAAACCATCATGATGAAGAGAAGATAGTGTGTGTTCAACAACATGTGAATCTAAATCTAAATCTGACACTAACAACATGTGAATCTAACACTAACAACATGTGAATCTAACACTAACAACATGTGAATCTAACACTAACAACATGTGAATCCAACACTAACAACATGTGAATCCAACACTAACAACATGTGAATCTAACACTAACAACATGTGAATCCAACACTAACAACATGTGAATCTAACACTAAAAACATGTGAATCTAACACTAACAACATGTGAATCTAACACTAACAACATGTGAATCCAACACTAACAACATGTGAATCTAACACTAACAACATGTGAATCTAACACTAACAACATGTGAATCTAACACTAACAACATGAGAATCTAACACTAACAACATGTGAATCTAACACTAACAACATGAGAATCTAACACTAACAACATGTGAATCTAACACTAACAACATGAGAATCTAACACTAACAACATGTGAATCTAACACTAACAACATGAGAATCTAACACTAACAACATGTGAATCTAACACTAACAACATGTGAATCTAACACTAACAACATGAGAATCTAACACTAACAACATGTGAATCTAAGACTAAGAACATGAGAATCTAACACTAACAACATGTGAATCTAAGACTAACAACATGTGAATCTAACACTAACAACATGAGAATCTAACACTAACAACATGTGAATCTAACACTAACAACATGTGAATCTAACACTAACAACATGTGAATCTAACACTAACAACATGTGAATCTAACACTAACAACATGAGAATCTAACACTAACAACATGAGAATCTAACACTAACAACATGTGAATCTAACACTAACAACATGTGAATCTAACACTAACAACATGAGAATCCAACACTAACAACATGTGAATCTAACACTAACAACATGAGAATCCAACACTAACAACATGTGAATCTAACACTTACAACATGAGAATCTAACACTAACAACATGTGAATCTAACACTTACAACATGTGAATCTAACACTAACAACATGTGAATCTAACACTAACAACATGAGAATCTAACACTAACAACATGTGAATCTAACACTAACAACATGTGAATCTAACACTAACAACATGTGAATCTAACACTAACAACATGAGAATCTAACACTAACAACATGTGAATCTAACACTAACAACATGTGAATCTAACACTAACAACATGTGAATCTAACACTAACAACATGTGAATCTAACACTAACAACATGAGAATCTAACACTAACAACATGTGAATCTAACACTAACAACATGTGAATCTAACACTAACAACATGTGAATCTAACACTAACAACATGTGAATCTAACACTAACAACATGTGAATCTAACACTAACAACATGTGAATCTAACACTAACAACATGTGAATCTAACACTAACAACATGTGAATCTAACACTAACAACATGTGAATCTAACACTAACAACATGTGAATCTAACACTAACAACATGTGAATCTAACACTAACAACATGAGAATCTAACACATGATGGATCTTCATCTGCAGTGAGTCACAGCTAAAGAACAGGAAGTGACATCATAGAGTCTCTGTTACTCAGTGAATCGTTCAAACGATGATGAAGTGAGTTTTTCTCGACTCGAGCTCATGTGTTAACAAGACGATGTCGTTACTCAGTGAGCGTCTGTATCTCAGTGACACTGTTGTTAATACAGTGTAATTACTGACTCCAGTGACACTGTTGTTAATACAGTGTAATTACTGACTCCAGTGACACTGTTGTTAATACAGTTTAATTACCGCTGAAGACTCCAGTGACACTGTTGTTAATACAGTATAATTACTGTAAAGACTCCAGTGACACTGTTGTTAATACAGTTTAATTACTGCTGAAGACTCCAGTGACACTGTTGTTAAAACAGTGTAATTACTGACTCCAGTGACACTGTTGTTAATACAGTATAATTACTGTAAAGACTCCAGTGACACTGTTGTTAATACAGTTTAATTACCGCTGAAGACTCCAGTGACACTGTTGTTAATACAGTGTAATTACTGTAAAGGCTCCAGTGACACTGTTGTT
Source organism: Callionymus lyra (assembly GCF_982586985.1). Lineage (NCBI taxonomy): Eukaryota > Metazoa > Chordata > Actinopteri > Syngnathiformes > Callionymidae > Callionymus > Callionymus lyra. The sequence continues at coordinate 1,060,281 of NC_141820.1, read as the reverse complement.
AATACAGTGTAATTACTGACTCCAGTGACACTGTTGTTAATACAGTATAATTACTGTAAAGACTCCAGTGACACTGTTGTTAATACAGTGTAATTACTGTAGAAGACTCCAGTGACACTGTTGTTAATACAGTATAATTACTGTAAAGACTCCAGTGACACTGTTGTTAATACAGTGTAATTACTGTAGAAGACTCCAGTGACACTGTTGTTAATACAGTTTAATTACCGCTGAAGACTCCAGTGACACTGTTGTTAATACAGTGTAATTACTGCTGAAGACTCCAGTGACACTGTTGTTAATACAGTGTAATTACCGCTGAAGACTCCAGTGACACTGTTGTTAATACAGTGTAATTACCGCTGAAGACTCCAGTGACACTGTTGTTAATACAGTGTAATTACCGCTGAAGACTCCAGTGACACTGTTGTAATACAGTGTAATTAATGCTGAAGACTCCAGTGACACTGTTGTTAATACAGTGTAATTAATGCTGAAGACTCCAGTGACACTGTTGTTAATACAGTGTAATTACCGCTGAAGACTCCAGTGACACTGTTGTTAATACAGTGTAATTACTGTAAAGACTCCAGTGACACTGTTGTTAATACAGTTTAATTACCGCTGAAGACTCCAGTGACACTGTTGTTAATACAGTGTAATTACTGTAAAGACTCCAGTGACACTGTTGTAAATACAGTTTAATTACCGCAGAAGACTCCAGTGACACTGTTGTTTATACAGTGTAATTACTGCTGAAGACTCCAGTGACACTGTTGTTAATACAGTGTAATTACCGCTGAAGACTCCAGTGACACTGTTGTTAATACAGTGTAATTACCGCAGAAGACTCCAGTGACACTGTTGTTTATACAGTGTAATTACTGCTGAAGACTCCAGTGACACTGTTGTTAATACAGTGTAATTACCGCTGAAGACTCCAGTGACACTGTTGTTAATACAGTGTAATTACTGTAAAGACTCCAGTGACACTGTTGTTAATACAGTGTAATTACCGCTGAAGACTCCAGTGACACTGTTGTTAATACAGTGTAATTACCGCAGAAGACTCCAGTGACACTGTTGTTTATACAGTGTAATTACTGCTGAAGACTCCAGTGACACTGTTGTTAATACAGTGTAATTACCGCTGAAGACTCCAGTGACACTGTTGTTAATACAGTGTAATTACTGTAAAGACTCCAGTGACACTGTTGTTAATACAGTGTAATTACCGCTGAAGACTCCACGTCCTTCACTGAAGAGCTTCTCACTGGAAACACTTTAAAGATGAATAATAGAATCCTCTCTTCTCTCGGCTCCGCCTCTGACGATCTATTATTCAAGCAACACTCGTCCACAGGAACAACCGTGTCCACGTTTATCTCCGTGTGAAGATCTGAGGACGACGACGTCTCTGTTCGTGTTCCACGAGCCTTGACCTGCTGTTTGTGGCGCTTTGATATCAAACTGACCTCTGACCTGTCGTGACTGGACTTTAACTGACGTTACTGCAAAGTTACTCCGGGTCAAAACTAAACGACCAGGTTAAAATAATACTATCAAACTGTAGTATCTTTTTTACAAGAACTTTAAAGGTTTAAAAAATGTAATTCAATTTATTTTATATACATTTAATTTAAATTTAACTTAATTTATGTCATAATAACACATGGTGGCACTGTCACTACTACTGCGACTACTTATTCTAGTACTACTTCTATTGTTAGTACTACTTATTCATTTAATACAACGTGTACTAGAAGTACGGCGGATAATATTACCACAAGTTATGAAACTGCTACGACAACTACATGTACTACACAAATACTACTTCTATTGTTAGTACTATTTATTAATTTAATACAACATGTACTAGAAGTACGGCGGATAATATTACTACAAGTTATGAAACTGCTACGACAACTACATGTACTACACAAATACTACTTCTATTGTCAGTACTACTTATTCATTTAATAAAACGTGTAATAGAACCACGGCGGATAATATTACCACAAGTTATGAAACTGCTACGACAATTACATGTACTACACAAATACTACTCCTATTGTTAGTAGTACTTTTTCATTAAATATAACATGTACTAGAACTACAGCTGATAATATTACCACAAGATATGAAACTGTTACGACAATTACATGTTGTACACAAATACTACTCCTATTGTTAGTACAACTTTTTCATTAAATACAACATGTACTAGAACTACGGCTGATAATATTACTACAAGTTATGAAACTGCTACGACAACTACATGTACTACACAAATACTACTTCTACAGTGGCTTCAATAATGGCACATATTTCCATATTACACATTTTATTTTAAAATATATCAAACATGGATTTAAAATGAATATAATATATCATATATAATAAATAAAGTTTCAAGTATTCCTGAGGTTTTATCATCTCCAGCCAATGAATGTTTGTGTAACTAGAACAACCAGTATTATATAAGACAGTTCTACTTGAGTATCCTCTAGAGCACGGGTCCTCGACCACCAAGAGAAAATCACTGATTTCTGTTGTGAGGAGAATTATTCTCTTAAAGATGTTTTATTTTGAAAAAAGATGGATTTTCTTCTTCCCTGGAGAGTCTCGACAAGATGTTGGTCAAGTTTAAAAAGAGACAAACTCAGTCAAAACAGGTCGAGTGTGGATTCACTGGCAGAACATCACGAATTCTTGTTTTCATAACAAACGTCAAGATGTCGCCGCGATGATGACCAACCATGAGCCTGAGAGGTGGTCATTTATATGTGTAGAGCTTTTCCAGACCAGGGTCACAAAGAACTTAAACAATCAAAACAATATCCAATAAAAGATATACTTTAAAGGTCAAGATAAAACTGAGTCTCAGAGAATCAAGATCAAATCTTCTTGTCTTGAGATGTTTCTTGAAGGAGTCAGTAGAAATTATCTCGGAGGTTCTCAAGACCCTCATGAATTCTACTGCACTGAGATATATGCACTGTATCCTCTCGTCCTCAGTCATCCATCTTCCTTTAGCTGTGGAAGACCAAGCGACCGCTGCCATCTAGAGGCCGGAGGTTTAACTGCAACGTGAAAATGGAATGTCAGCAAATGTTGTTTTATTTTTAAAACATTTTACTTTTATCACTCGTTTCCTGGACCTTCACGTCAACATCAGCGTGAGGATAATGTAGAATAGAATAGAATAGAATAGAATAGAATAGAATAGAATAGAATAGAATAGAATAGAATAGAGTGCACCTTTCCTGGAGGTCCTCTGATGGATTTACATCTGCAGGTACTTCTAAATAGAAATATAAATATTTTAATTTGACACACGTGTTCCAAAGCTTAGGAGCATCAGTCTGGAAGGATTTCTCTCCTCTGGTCCTGAAGCTCAGGAACCATCAGTAGATTCTGATCCACAGACCTCAGAGCCCGAGCTGGGGTGTAAGTCTGGATCAGATCATGAAGGTCTGACCATGAATAGATCTGAAAGTAAGAACCAGAATTTTAAAATGATCCTGAAAGAAACCAGTGAAGAGTTTGAAGGAGAAATGTGAGTTCTTCTACTAGAGCGGCTCAGAAGAGTTTTCACACTTGAACCTCCTGATGGTTGAGCTGGTGAGTCTCCAGCGACAGATGAAGACCTGATGAAAGATTTCAGCTCCAAGACTCAGATCCCTCTGGAGACTCTGAAGGTCGGACACGTCGATGAGAAGAAACGAGTCGCTCACTCATCGACCGTCAGGTGTTTGACGAGAGAAGAAATGATGGTTTTCTCGTGGTGTTGCTGCTGCAGCTTCAACAAGTGCAGCTTCAACAAGTGCAGCTCCTCAGGTTCAAACCACCTCAGAGTCTCCGGCTGTTTGGGGAACATTTCACGAGGAATGAAGAAGTAAAGTCAAGAATCTAATGGTAAACTTTATCCTTTTAATAGACGACAAATGTAGTTATTATTAGTAATTATTAGTAAATCTTGCTTATATCTTGTAATTACACACCTTATAATTCTTAAAATGTAATTCTTTATTCTCACAAGTGTGTGAAAAGGTCAAAGGTCAGAGACTCTGAAGACCTCCCTGACGTCAGGTGTTTCTCTCCCGCGAGTCCTGGTCCTGCCTGGACCGACTCAGAAGGTTCTGAACTCACGCCTGAAGCTCCTCATCGACGTAGAAGTCGAAGGAGCTTCAGGTGTTTGAGACTTTTCTTCTGATGTTGGTGTCGAAGGTCACGTGACCTCGTGACCAGAAGGACGAGAAGATAAAGCTTCACTTTTCATGGAGCAGAAAGAAATCCAGGATCTGCTGCCGAACGACGACCACGTTTCAAAGAGTCGCACGAACTCGTCAAGTACTTGAAACTTTTCAACGCTGTGACCCTCGGACACTGAGGATCATCTGCTGAGGATCCAGTCGTTCCCTCTGGGCTGGAGGGGGTCCCAGCTACTCGGGGTGAGAGGCAGGGGGACACCCTGGACACGCAGATGACGGAGGAACATGTCGCTCCTGCGAGTGTCAATGAAGTTGTTGTTATAGTAACAGTGTCATGTGACTGAACTGATGACATCATCACGATCGTCGATGATGTCAGATGTTTCTTCATCCAAACGTTCTCTTCATCTCCATCCTCTCCTCCTCCTCCTCCCATCGTCAATCCATCCTTCGCTTCCCGTCGTCACTTCTTCAGCACGACGGCGAGCGTCGAACACATCGGCGAACGAGAGAGAGAGAGGAGCGAGGGATGATGGATGGAGCGCAGGAGGGAGAGGTGAATAAAGAAGGGATGGACGGAGGCGACACGAGGTGATGGAGGGAGGAGGAGGAGGAGGACGGAGAGGATCGAGGGACCATTTGTCAATTGCCGGCAACGCGACCTTGAGGATCGATGGTCGGCGTCGGACGATCACTCACCGGTCGGTCGAGGAAAAGAGGGAGTGAAGAAAAGAGGGAGTGAAGAAAAGAGGGAGTGAGGAAAAGAGGGAGTGAGGAAAAGAGGGAGTGAAGAAAAGAGGGAGGGAAGAAAAGAGGGAGTGAAGAAAAGAGGGAGGGAAGAAAAGAGGGAGTGAAGAAAAGAGAGAGTGAAGAAAAGAGGGAGTGAGGAAAAGAGGGAGTGAGGAAAAGAGGGAGTGAAGAAAAGAGGGAGTGAAGAAAAGAGGGAGTGAGGAAAAGAGGGAGTGAGGAAAAGAGGGAGTGAAGAAAAGAGGGAGGGAAGAAAAGAGGGAGTGAAGAAAAGAGAGAGTGAAGAAAAGAGGGAGTGAGGAAAAGAGGGAGTGAGGAAAAGAGGGAGTGAAGAAAAGAGGGAGTGAAGAAAAGAGGGAGTGAGGAAAAGAGGGAGTGAGGAAAAGAGGGAGTGAAGAAAAGAGGGAGGGAAGAAAAGAGGGAGTGAAGAAAAGAGAGAGTGAAGAAAAGAGGGAGTGAGGAAAAGAGGGAGTGAGGAAAAGAGGGAGTGAAGAAAAGAGGGAGTGAGGAAAAGAGCGAGTGAAGAAAAGAGGGAGTGAAGAAAAGAGAGAGTGAAGAAAAGAGAGAGTGAAGAAAAGAGGGAGTGAAGAAAAGAGGGAGGGAAGAAAGGAGGGAGTGAAGAAAAGAGGGAGTGAAGAAAAGAGAGAGTGAAGAAAAGAGGGAGTGAAGAAAAGAGAGAGTGAAGAAAAGAGAGAGTGAAGAAAAGAGAGAGTGAAGAAAAGAGGGAGTGAAGAAAAGAGGGAGGGAAGAAAGGAGGGAGTGAAGAAAAGAGGGAGGGAAGAAAGGAGGGAGTGAAGAAAAGAGGGAGTGAAGAAAGGAGGGAGTGAAGAAAAGAGGGAGGG